>NC_090758.1:44428229-44433229 GCF_036898095.1 Palaemon carinicauda
ATATAGTGATAAACTGCCTACACCTTAGGCGTCACAATATAGTGATAAACTGCCTACACCTTAGGCGTCACAATATAGTGATAAACTGCCTACACCTTAGGCGTCACAATATAGTGATAAACTGCCTACACCTTAGGCGTCACAATATAGTGATAAACTGCCTACACCTTAGGCGTCACAATATAGTGATAAACTGCGTACACCTTAGGCGTCACAATATAGTGATAAACTGCCTACACCTTAGGCGTCACCATAGTGATAAACTGCCTACATTTTAGGCGTCACAATATATTGATAAACTGCCTACATCTTAGGCGTCACAATGAAGTAATAGGTTAAATAAGTCTGATGCAAGTATATAGTTAAAGTAACGACCAAAATAAAAAGAACGAATTTCTGCGTCAAAACGTGATCTCAACCAGAGCATCTGATATTTCTTCATTAAGTTCTCAACTAGCTTTGCTCAATATGTAAAAATACAGAAATACTTTATCGTTTTCATTTTAACAATATCTTTCACGACAAATTTCGTGGAAATTATGTAACAGACAATTCTGTCCAAAAGATATTCGTTAAAATAACGTTTTCGTTAATTCAGAAAGTTTGGCATCTAAACAAGGTCTTTAACGACATAGTTTATCCTAATACTGTAGTTACGAAATTCGCCTTCAGTATTCGTCCTCTGTAAACCTTTCCAAAAACAATTTAGAGTCTGAAAACCAATTATACTCTCTTGTAAATAAATCCAAATCTTGAAGCTTTTAAAGTAAATAGCTAGCATCCAATGCCCCTTCAAATCAACCATCCGCAGCTATGCCATCATCTAAAAATACTTCAATCTTCACTTCCTTAGATCTCCAATATCTAACAGACTTAAGAACTTTAGTAAAGATGTACCGCCGCTTACAAAAATGTCTAAAAAAAATCCATTATAAAAAAAACTTTTTAAATTTTTCCCCAATGATTCGTCCCTTCCTGACCTATTGTTACACAATCCAACAACCACAGTAACGGTTTTGAAATGGAATTTTGTGATCGCCCTTTTAGACGTCAATGACTATCTTACCGGACCCAATCTAATTCTGTTCAATGTATTGTGAATAACAACAACCAACAGGCGATTAAAACAATAAAATTAAATAAACACAATGTTCCAATTTCCTTGTACCAACTGCTAAGTATACAAAATAAAAACAGCTATATTTTCACTTATCTTTTCGACGTCTTTCTTGGTACATTCCTGGCTCCAATGTCAACTCTCGGCCTTTATTGAGCTCTAGACCTCTTCCATCAAAGTTGATATGAATCCACACTTTCCCTCGATCTTTAACTAGCATGACACTTTCGGCGATGCTGCTCTTTGCGTACTAACTCGTTTCTGCAGCAGTTTTAGATGTTCCTTGTCCTCCAAGTTGATAAACAATCGCATCTAATGCTAACATTTTCGTATCAGTTTCCTCAAAATAACGCGATGCTCATTCAAATGGCTTTCCATTATACTTTAACGAGGTGCGGATACTTGTAGAATATTCTGCTGGAAATCGGATAATAGATTGTCCATCACTTCTTGAAACGGTTTCAGCATTCTGATTGCTAACGTGAAAACACTATTCACATCTGAAGCTGTATTTGACCCTGCCTGGCGTCCTGGCTAATAAATTCGACTTGCTCGGGCTAGCGTGCGCTAGAAAGTGACCACTTCCTAAATACCTCTTCAAACATCGAATACGTTTCACCCAACACTAAATTCTCATTGGCCACTGCCTACATAACAACTTAAGTAACAAGACACTTAAGATCTGCTTACATGTCGTTAGGACAATTATTTTTCGCTATACTTCGTAACGCGAAAAAATTCTAATATATATATATATATATATATATATATATATATATATATATATATATATATATATATATATATATAAATATATATATATATACATATATATATATATAGATAGATATATAAATATATATATATATATATATATATATATATATATATATATATATATATATATATATATATATATATATATATATATATATATGTATATATATATATTTATATGTATATATATACATATATATATATATATATATATATATATATATATATATATATATATATATATATATATATATATATATATGTATATATATGCATGTATATATATATATATATATATATATATATATATATATATATATATATATATATATATATTATGTACATATATATATATATATATATATATATATATATATATATATATATATATATATATATGTATATGTATATATATAAATATATATATATATATATATATATATATATATATATATATATATATATATATATATATATATATGTATATATATATATATATATATATATATATATATATATATATATATATATATATATATATATTTATAATATATATATATATATATATATATATATATATATATATATATATATATATATATATATTTATATATATATATGTATATATACATATATATGCATATATATATATATATATATATATATATATATATATATATATATATATATATATATATATATATATATATATATGTATATATATATATATATATATATATATATATATATATATATATATATATATATATATATATATATATATATATATATATATATATATCAGAACAAATTAACAATAAATCATTCTAAAAAAGTAACAACGTCAAAACAGATATGTCATATATAAACTATTAACAGCGTCAAAAACAAATATGTCATATATAAAATATAAAAAGACTCATGTCCGCCTGGTCAACAAAAAGGCATTTGCTCTAACTTTGAACTTTTGAAGTTCTACTGATTCAACTACCCGATTAGGAAGATCATTCCATAACTTGGTAACAGCCGGAATAAAACTTCTAGAGTACTGCGTAGTATTGAGCCTCATGATGGAGGCCTGGCTATTAGAATTAACTGCCTTCCTAGTATTACGAACAGGATAGTACTGTCCCAGGAGATCTGAATGTAAAGGATGGTCAGAGTTATGAAAAATCTTATGCAACATGCATAATGAAGTAATTGAAGGATGGTGCCAGAGATTAATATCTAGATCAGGAATAAGAAATCTAATAGACCGTAAGTTTCTGTCCAACAAATTAAGATGAGAATCAGCAGCTGAAGACCAGACAGGAGAACAATACTCAAAACAAGGTTGAATGAAAGAATTAAAACACTTCTTCAGAATAGATTGATCACCGAATATCTTAAAAGACTTTCTCAATAAGCCAATTTGTTGTGCAATTGAAGAAGACAGAGACCTTATATGTTTCTAAAAGTAAATTTGCTCTCGAGAATCACACCTAAAATTTTGAAAGTCATACATATTTAAAGAAACATTATCAATACTGAGATTCGGATGTTGAGGAGCCACCGTCCTTGACCTACTTACAATCATACTTTCAGTTTTGTTAGGATTCAACTTCATACCGCATAATTTGCACCATGCACTAATTTTAGCTAAATCTCTATTGAGGGATTCACCAACCCCAGATCTTCATTCAGGGGATGGAATTGATGCAAAGAGAGTAGCATCATCTGCATATGCAACAAGCTTGTTTTCTAGGCCAAACCACATGTCGTGTGTATATAGTATGAAAAGTAATGGGCCAAGAACACTACCCTGTGGAACACCGGATAACACATTCCTATACTCACTATGCTGCCTGTCAACAAAGACTCTCTGAGATCTATTACTTAAAAAATCAACAATAATGCTAAGAAACGACCCACCCACTCCCAACTGTTTCAGTTTGAAAACAAGGGCCTCATGATTAACACGGTCAAAGGCAGCAATAAAATCAAGGCCAATCATACGAACTTCCTGACCACAATCAATGGATTTCTGTACAGCATTGGAGATTGTAAGAAGGGCATCACATGCTCCAAGGCCTTTACGAAAACCAAATTGCAAACTAGGGAGTAGATGATTACATTCAGCAAACCTACTAAGACGTTTTGCCAGAAAACTTTCAAAAACTTTAGATAATATGGGAGTTATGGAAATTGGGCGGTAATCAGTGGAACTTGAGCTGCCATAAACGCATTTACATAGATGAGTAACATTACCAATTCTCTAACAAGCGCTAAAAGCTCCTCTTCTTGCTAACTTGCGCAAAATAACAGATAACGTTGGAGCTAAGAGATCTGCTGTCTTTATAAAAAAAACAAAGGAAAAATACCATTTGGGTCTACACCTCCATAAGCATCAAGGTGTATCAACAGAGCTTTAATCTCACGAGATCGAAAAGCTAAACTAGTTAGTTTAGCCTCAGGAAAACAAGAATGAGGAAGTTCAAGTTTTTCATTACTCTGTTTACTGTCAAAAACATCAGCCAAAAGGGTTGCCTTCTCCTTTGGACAGTGAGTGACTGAGCCATCTGGTTCAATTAAAGGAGGAACTGTTGCATCTACACCAAAGAGTGCAGATTTAAGGGTAGACCACCATTTATGTTCCTGAGTTGTACCAGAAAGGGTTTCTTTTATGGTTAAATTGTACTCCTTTTCAGTTGAGGCATAAACTCTCTGAGCCAAAGCTCGAAGCTGAGTATAGTTGTTCCAGGTCAAATCTGATCTGTTACCCTTCCAAAGGTGATAGGCCTCCTGCTTCTCCAAATAAGCACGTCTACAATCATCATTGAACCACGGTTTGTCCTTCACTCGGTACCATAGCACCCGAGAAGGGATACGCCTATCAAGTATGTTGACTAGATTTTCATTCAAGGAGACAACAGGATCTACACTATTATATAATTGTGACCAATTCAAGCACGAAAGATCATGCAAAATCCCATTCCAGTCTGCTTGGGATTTCATATAAATTTTACAAGAATATGATATATCAGGGACAGGCTGCTCAGTCTTCACTAATAATGAAATCAAGGCATGATCAGATGCCCCAACTGGAGAACCAACCTTATTGGTTATA
>NC_090758.1:44438229-44440729 GCF_036898095.1 Palaemon carinicauda
ATGCTAGAATTGTGCCAGATTTTAGACTAGTGGTCAACTAAATACTAAAAAGGCTAGTGATTAATTAAAACGACAATAAATATTATTTGACATTATAATAGTAATCAATTTGTATAGTAGAGTAAAATAATGTTACACAAACATTCCTCAAAATAATAATAAAAAAAATATATCCTAATTCTCCTTGAATTCAAGTTCATCTTTTCTCAAAATTGAAATAAAATTACAGTTCTCCCTTTTTTTTTTTTTTTTTTTTTTTTGGGGGGGGGGGGGGGGTTTGAGCCCTGTGATTGAGACTGATTCAGCGGTGTATGGTATGACTGATGTCAATTAGAATAATCAATAGGCTGCATTTATTGAATGAATGCATTTGAATATTTTTTTCATATTTTGAAAGCTGGAAATTATGAAATATGAGTTTGTGAAGAGGATTATGCTAGAATTATGCTAAACACTGCAGAATTATGCTAGAAAATAAATCATGCTAGAAAAGATGCTAGACACTTAATTTAAGGCCAAATTACGCTAGAAGCATAAAAATATGCCAGATTTGAGAACACTGACGGTGATGCTGTTCACGTATCAAACGCCTACGGCACTCAGGGTTACCACCATTAATTTGTTTTTTTATATTTATATATAAATACATATATACAAGTCGATAAATAAAAATCCACATATACGTTTATATATATATATATATACATATATATATATATATATATATATATATATATATATATATATATATATATATATATGTATATATATATATATATATATATATATATATATATATATATATATATATATATATATATATATATATATATATATATTTCTTTACTGCAAGTTCTGCCATATTTTGAATTTTCATTTTTATTTGGATATTTTGAGATTTTGGCGACCCCAGGGTTGGGAAACCTGGCACTAGAAGAATTGGAAGACCCAGGCCTACATGGCTCAGGACTATAAAGCGCGAAGTAAGTGATGATGAATCGAGAAGAATTGAATTGAAAGCTCAAGACAGAGACAACTGGAGAAATGTAACCGAGTCCTTTTGCGTCAATAGTCGTAGGAGGAGATGATGATGATGATGATCTCTTTAGACTTTGATTAGGCGTACCACATGATGTAGGAGCAAATAGGGGAAAATAGGTTTAATATTACACGAAATTTATTATGTATCAACATTAAGAAGAAGAAGAAGAAGGAGAAGAAGAAGAAAAAGAAGAGAAGAAGAAGAAGGAGAGGAAGAAGAAGAAAAAGCAAAGCAAAACAATAGAAGAACAACACCAAGAAGGAATCGAAGACTTTATAGGAAGGTTTCTTCTTCTTCGGTTTCCAGGGGAGTAAGCCAAGAAAGGAGTTAGGGGGGGGGGGGGGGACCTCTGCCGGGACACTTCTACCGGACAATTGCATCATATGAACGAACATATCTATTACTCGTATTTCTATCATTTTGACGTCAAATGAATCAAAGTTTCATTGAAGCATGATTGTGAACGACGGAGTGCAGTTCGAAAGCTCAATGTGATAAAAAAATGAAAAAATATATATATATATCTTCTTTATACATTTGGAGACTTGAGAGGAACAAAATAAGGATAGTGAAAGGAAGATGTCAAATTTCATCCAATGAAACCTGTATGATATATATATATATATATATATATATATATATATATATATATATATATATATATATATATATATATGTATCTAAATATATATATATATATATATATATATATATATATATATATATATATATATATATATATATTTCTTAATGAATATTTCTGTATAGATCTGGTATTATTATTATTATTTGCTAAGCTATAACTCTGATTGTAAAAGCAGCATGCTATATGCCCAAAGACTACAACAAGGAAAATAGTCCAGTGAAGAATGAAAACAAAGAAAATTAAAATTCCTAAGAAGAGTAACAACATTAAAATAAATATCTCCTATATAAACTATAAAAACTTTAACTAAAGAAGAGGGAAAGAAACAAGACATAATAGTGTGCCCGAATGTACCGTCAAGCAAGATAACTCTAACCCAAGACAGTGGAAGACCATGGCACTGCCAAAGACTAGACTAGCAATGCTTTGATTTTGGAGTATCCTTCTCCAAGAAGAGCTGCTGACCATAGCTAAAGAGTCTCGTCTACCTTTACTAGGAGGAAAGTGGCCACTGACCAATTACAGTGCTGTAGTTAACCCTTTGAGTGAAGACGACTTGTTTGGCAATCTCAGTGTTATCAGGTGTATGGGGACAGAGGAGAATAAGTAAAGAATAGGCTAGATTAGTCGCTGTGTGAGTAAGCAAGAGGAAAATGAACCATAACCAGAGAGAAGGATGTAATGTAGTACTGTCTTGCCAGTCAAAGGACCCCATAACCTTTTAGCGGTAGGATCTCAATGGGTGGCTGGTGCCCTTGCCAACTACTACCTACTTCGACTCATTCTATCTTGGATTGGTACTTCACACTTTA
>NC_090758.1:44443229-44463229 GCF_036898095.1 Palaemon carinicauda
CTTTTATTGGTGCACAAAAACCTTTATGTTGCAAAATTACTTTTCATTCAAAGTCTATTGCACGTTTATTGCAGAACAAATGAAAATGATTTTCCACAAACACAGACACACGGTCATATATATATATATATATATATATATATATATATATATATATATATATATATATATATATATATATATATATATATATATATATATATATATATATATATATATATATATATATATATATATATATATATATATATATATATATATATATATATATATATATATATATATATATATATATATATATATATATATATATATATATATATATATATATATATAACGGATTTTGAGCGAAGCGAAAAATCTATTTTTGGGTGAGATGGCCATGTCGTCCTGATGGAAGTTCCTATAGGGTAGCTTCCTAGGGTATATTACAACTACGGCGATATTCCCAGAGAATTTACCTTAAGGTACCAGAATTCTAACTCCTGGAGCGAGTATCCCTCGTGAAAGGGATATCGCGACATATCAGAGGACATATTCTAGACACGCCACATGGCAATCTACATCCTGGACAGAGATTTCGTCTTGTAGGAGGTGATTGGCGAGATACGAATTCGGGAAAGAAAAAGGGGAGCCGCTCCCAAGGCTTCCCTATCCTCCGATTCGTATGCGTGCCTGGCGCCAATCCTGGCGCCATCTGTATTCCTTGTAGCGTACACGAGGTGCTACAGATACTGTATGTAGGGAGGGGTCCTACAGCCCTTTCTTAGAAAGGCAAGGGCGGGTCCATCAGGACGACATGGCCATCTCACCCAAAAATAGATTTTTCGCTTCGCTCAAAATCCGTTTTTTGGGCTCAAGCCATGTCGTCCTGATGGAAGTGTACCAGAGCATTACTGTATCTGTGGATTCTCAGAACGTGCCGTACTCCCCGGAGGTAATTTTTTCCCGGTCGACTAGACCTAGAGACCTAAGATGTTACCGTTATACATCTTTTCAACTAACTATAAACTATGTTAGAGCTTCCTGCCCCCTACAGGGAAGAGTCCTACTAGACTCTGGAAAAGTCTCGAAGAGTACATATACCTATGTATGAATACCAGGCAAGCTAATATAGTGGTCTCGCCCTATATTAAGTAAAGCATAGTTTGTATAGAACCACTGCGTCAATATATATTGACCAGTAATCCGCACAATACTTGTATTGGACAAAGGTTTATATCCGCATAGGAAGAAACTAATAAAACCGCCCTCGTCCCTTTATGGGACGGAGTCCTCCCATTAGGGGACATACATAAACCAATGCAACATAGCTTGCATAACAGAACAATTCTATCAGAATTATCCCAGATAAGATACATAGAATTAAATGCTCAATTATACCAATAAATTGACACAGGTGAAAGAGACGCAAGGTTCTCAAGAACAAGTTTATTGACAGACAATAAACAGACAGGTTAACAACAAATATATATATATATAAAAGAGGATAACCCAAAACTTTAAGCATAAGTATGATAGTAAACAGAACTTGTTTATCTGAAAGAAAAACCATTAAACGCCACATAATAAGATACCGAAGTATCAAGTCATAAAAGTCTGTATTACAAATCAATCACATTAGCGTTAGAAACGCTCGGCACACATGTCTGTACTTATGCTAGGTTCACCTTTGAAAGAAGGAACAGTCTATGTAGGCACTTGGTGCCCTCCTTTAGTTTGTAGTACAGTATGTATCTACACACTCACCCTGGACTTAATCGTCCCAATTAAGACCACTGTTCCTCGCAGAGTTAAACAGTAGGGTTAACTACACGACCCACTGATACCACAGATCTCTTAAGTTCCTCTACTTGCTTCGCATAGTGGCAAAAGAACACCCTGGAAGACTTCCAGCCCGTGTATGAACGTAGATGTTCAAAATCCATACAATTAAAGAAATTTAGGGATGAGGCAACTTTCCTCGGATCGTGACCTGCGGGTCTACTGTCAGGATCCGATCTGTGAATAAAATATGCGATTTTCGCTCTGAGTTGATTCAGAGATAAATTTGAGCCTGATGTTTCTCCCCTGAATAGTTGACCACCCTTGAAGTCTGAAGTTCTACGAAGATAGACCTTTAGGCATTCTACTGGACATAGAGATGCATCTTCTTTCAGAGGGCAGATTCTCCAGGGACCCCACCTGTTGGTGGGTAACTCATTCTTGGCGAGAAACGTAGGATCCGGAAACAGGTTCAGATCCCCCCCATCCAGGAACTGAACACGACCTGCCTCTCTCGAGAGGGCTACGATCTCACTAACCCTGGCCCCGGACGCGAGTGCAAATAGGTAAATAACTTTTTGCGTCAAATCCTTTAACGCACATTCTTCATTGCTCAACAGGGAGGCGAAATGAAGAACTTTGTCTAAAGACCATGAGATGGGCTTTGGAGGTGCTGAAGGTCTGAGCCTAGCGCAGTCTTTCGGAACTTTATTAAAGATCTCGTTACCTAGGTCGATCTGGAAGGCAAATAAAATGGGTCTCATCAAAGCAGATTTACACACTGAAATCGTGTTAGCTGCCAACCCTTGGCCATGGAGGTGGATGAAGAAAGATAAGCAGAAGTCTGTTGAGATCTCCTGCGGATTCTTTGCCTTTACAAAGGCCACCTATTTTCTCCAAGATGACTCATATTGCCTTCTAGTCGATTTGCACTTATATTCTTCTAGGAAGTCTATGCTGGCTTTCGAAATCCCGAAACGCTTTCTCACCGCAAGGGCGAGAAAATCATGAGCTGCAGGGTCCGGGTTTTCTGTAATGAAGCGCAGACAGTCGACTTCTGGACTCGCTGGGTCAGAACTGGATGTGGTAGCGGCACAAACTTCATCTGTAGTTCCAACGCCAAGGGGAACCACATACTGTTCGACCACTTGTGGGCCACTATTGCCGCTACCCCCTTGAAGGATCTCAGTTTGTTGAGGACCCTCAACAGAAGGTTGTGAGGAGGGAACAGATAAATCCTGGACCATCTGTTCCAGTCGAGGGACATCGCGTCCACTGCTTCCGCTAAGGGGTCCTCGTACGGGGACACGTACAGGGGCAACTTCTTGTTGTCTTTCGTCGCAAAGAGGTCTATCTGCAGTTCTGGGACTTGATTCAGAATGAAGGAGAATGATCCTGCGTCTAAGGACCATTCCGACTCTATCGGTGTGAACCTGGATAGAGCGTCCGCTGTCACATTGCGGACTCCTTGAAGGTGAACTGCCGACAGGTACCACTTCTTCTTTTCCGCCAATCGGAAAATGGCTAACATCACTTGGTTGAGAGGTGGTGACCTCGACCCTTGTCGATTCAAGCATCTCACAACCACCTCGCTGTCCATCACCAATCTTATGTGGATCGAGTGACCCGGGGAGACTTTCTTTAAGGTAAGGAGCACTGCCATAGCTTCTAGAAAGTTTATATGAAAGGTCCTGAATAGCTTGGACCAAGTCCCCTGGACTTTTTTCCGATGAGAGTGACCTCCCCATCCCTCCTTTGAGGCGTCTGAGTGAATCGTCATCGACGGGGGAGGTGGCTGAAGAAGAACCAACTTCTTTAGATGTCTGGCTTGGGACCAAGGCCTGAGAAGAGTACGTAGCCGAGGCGGCACTGGTCTTCTCAGATCTCTTTGCGCGTTTGATGCATACCTTCTCCAAACTCCGGTTGCATCCTTTAGCTGTGCTCTTAGCACTGGGTCTGTCACTGAAGCAAACTGGAGAGAGCCTAGTACCCTCTACTGTTCGCGTCTTGATATCCTTTCGGAATCTAGAAGTCTCTTGACAGAGCCCGCTATCTCCTTCCTTTTCTTCGTCGGGATGGAGAAACTGTGTGACAAAAGGTCCCAGTGGATTCCCAGCCACTGGAACCTTTGGGATGGAGAAAGTCGAGACTTTTTTCTGTTGATCTTGAAGCCTAGGTACTCTAGGAACTGGATCACCTGACTGGAAGCTTGCAAGCATTCGGTCTCGGATGCTGCCCACACCAGCCAGTCGTCCAGGTAGGCTACTACCTGAATTCCCTTTAGGCGTAATTGTTTGAGAGCTGCGCTCGCAAGCTTCGTGAAAATCCTTGGAGCTATGTTTAGCCCGAATGGCATGGCTCTGAAGGCGTATAGTCTCCGTTGTAGCCTGAACCCTAGGTAGGGGGAGAGTCGACGGCTGATTGGAATGTGCCAATAGGTGTCTGACAAGTCTATAGAGACTGAGTATGCCCTTTTGGGCAGTAAGGTCCTTATGTGTTGCAGTGTTAGCATCTTGAATTTGCAATTCACTATGAACTTGTTGAGTGGCGACAAGTCCAGAATGACTCTGAGCTTTTCCGAGTCTTTCTTGGGAACACAAAACAGCCTCCCTTGGAATTTGATGGACTTCACCTTTCGGATCACCTTTTTCTCCAACAGTTCTTGAACGTACTCCTCCAGAACGGGGGTGGAGTGTTGGAAAAACCGAAGGCACGGGGGTGGAGTGCTGTACCAGCTCCAGCCCAGTCCATTCTTGAGTAGGCTTTGGGCCCAGGGATCGAAGGTCCAGCGATCCCAAAATTTCATCAGTCTCCCTCCTACCGGTATCGTTTCACTTGGACTGCCGTCCTGAGGTCTTGCCTCCCTGACCACGACCACCTCTGAATCCCCTTCCCCTTGAGGGGCGCCTAGACGAGCCTCTGGCTGCTCCTATAGGTTTTGCACGAAAGGAAGAAGACTGTCCTTCGAACATTGGAGTGAATGTGGATGACTGACCTGGCACAGCCTGGGGTACCCACTGAAAAGTAGTCGGGGTTTGTGCCACCATCTGGGGCACTGGAGGCAATGGCAATTGCAGTTGCTGTTGCTGTCTAAAAGGCTTGGCTGACCGAGACGGTAGCCTAGTCCTCATATTCTTCCTCTTTGGTTGAGGACCCTCATCCGGGGAAGATTTTCTTTTGATAGCCAGGCCCCACTTCTGGAGAAGGTTTCTATTCTCCACGGCGGCCTTATCAACAACCTCTTTGACCACATCGGTAGGGAAAAGGTCTTTTCCCCAAATGTTGGAGGAGATTAACTTCCTTGGCTCGTGTCTCAACGAGGCCCCGGTGAACACGAACTCCCTGCAAGCTCTCCTTGCCCTGACGAAGCTATAAAGGTCCTTCGTCACTATGGCTAGGTGAGACTTAGCCACTACCATGAACATTTCATGGACCTTGGGGTCACTTGCCATCGTCTCAAGAGTAGTCTGATGAGACATTGAGGCAGCCAGTCTTTCTTTTGTCTCGAACTCTCTTCGTAAAAGAGAGTCGGACAGCTTGGGGAGGTCCTCGCCGAATTGCCGTCCGGCAATATCAGCCTCCAACTTTCCCACTGAGAATGTCAGATGGACATCCTTCCAGTCTTTGTGGTCCATAGGCAGGGCCAGCGACAAGGGTTTACACTCCTCTAGGGAGGGGCAAGGCTTGCCAGCCTCGACTGCCTTTAGGACAGCCGCAAACCCTTTCTGTAAAAAGGGGAAGGCTCTAGCAGGAGAGGACACAAAAGAAGGGAGCTTATTGTTCAATGCAGCTACCTTCGAGTTAGAGAAGCCCCTCTCTTTCATCGAGGATGAAAGTAGAGCTTGAGCCTTAGCGTGGTCCATAATTATGACCTCCTTCGGCTCTGTCTCCTCCCTTGAAGCTGGTTCTTTTCTCAGCCGGACATAGCAGTCCGGATATGATGCCTTGCTGGGCCAAAATTCCACCTCCTCTAGTGGAACTGAACCCAGCTTATCCGAGATGACGATCTTTCCAGTCGTCATTGGCATGTGCTCAGCATACCTCCAGGGGTTAGCATCTGAGCATACGGGAAGGTCTTTCACATTGAGCCCTTTCCGGGGCCCACGTGATTCTGCCAGGGACTGCATACTCAGTTCCATAGCAGCCGCCTTCTCCTGATTCTCCTTCTGCATTTGTTGGATCATTCCAACAATCGAAGAGAGGGCCTGTCCCAGTTCTACTGGGAGACCGGCCGATGTTGAGGGGATAGGATCCGGAATCTGAACCGGAATAGCCGACACCTCGTCGACCTCATCCTCTACGACATCCAGGGTTTGAACTTCATCCTGACCTTCTGCCAGGAGGTCTTGTTCCAAACGTTCATCCAGGTCAGACATCCTGTCATCTAACTGGATGTCTTGCATCGCAACTGCGACTTCCACGTCCACCTGGACTTGATCTTGAGGGATCTCCTCTTGAGGCTGGGGAATCACTGCATCAGCTGATGCCTGGGGAAAAAGATACGCCCTCATCTTCTCACTTGGAAGATAAGGGCCAGAGGTGTTCTTCTTGAAGCCTCTTACCCAAGTACGAAGCTTTTCCCTTGCTATATCCCTTGATTCCGCCGTTCTAGGTGAATCAAAAGCCTCAGTAATCAGGTTAGTGCATACAGTACATACCTGAGGGTCCCAATACTGGAGATCATCCTTGGAGACAGCGCATGCTGCATGTCTCCTACAACACTCATGTCCGCAGACGTTCTTGCTGCGGACATTGCAGAAAACATTTCCGCACTTCGGAGGGTCCTCCTGTAAAGAAAAGAAATTTCCATGAGTATCAAGTGAACTATGTATCACTGGATATGCATAGTATAGCATAACAATTCAGAAAGGAAAGACACACACTTGTGTTTCCCTCACAACCCATTGTTGCAGAGTTCCAGATAATAAAATCAAAAATGGTTTATCTCTTCTAGAGTAACCAATGCAAGGTTTCCAGAGGAAACAGGTGGAGCTCACACCTAAGCAATGATTTTAAAATCCTGGATAATAGACAGGGAAGAACTCAGCTTCCTATCTGAGGGCAACAGCAAAGGGGTGTGCAAGAAAACACAATAGTGTTAGAAGACACAGTGCTGTACCAAAACCCTTACTATAGTTTTCCTCTTACTGTATATGCTATACAGAAGAATACTAGTACAGTATAGGGGTATGTGTGCCGGCCTGCCTTTGCCGGCCGGCACACACCACAACTAGCTTTAAAGTATACTACTTAACAGCTATAGGGCGGCAGCACTCTAGTTCAAATGCCTGTGCCGGTCGGCAGCAACTGCCGGCCGGTAACAGCCAGTGTTGGCCGGCAGCCAACTGGCTAGTACCCAGCTGCCGGCCACACTCTTGGTGACCGGCAGACAAGGGCTGACATAAGCCGGCCGGCAAAGGTACAAGACCGATGCCAGCCGGCAGCAAAAGAACCAGAGGACTACACCTGCCCGGCTGCCGGCCTCATAGGCCGGCAGCCGGGACAGGTACAGCACTTAGAAGAAAAATAGAATGGATGCCGGGATAAGAGTGTACACAACCTCCAAGCCCGGCAACCGAAAGAGTGCATATAAGGAAGGGGAGAAACTAATTCAGGCTTCCTTGACCAACGCCGTCCGGCTCTGCCGGCAGGCATGGATGAGGGACCAAGAGAGGTCCGGGCAGCACTCGAAAACATAAGACCCTTGCCGGCCAGCAGCTCTGCCGGCCGGCAAGGGGCTGAGTCAATTCCACATCCTAACCTATACTAGGTCCAGATGTAGAACGACGTACAGTACAGTAATGGCTTGGCCATTACGAAGAAAGAGGGGGAAGGGACAAGAGGGTCCTGCCAACCTTGCTTTAGTGACAGATCACCCGCAGCCAAGAAACTTATCTTAGCCTAAGGGAGATCTAAGGGGGAAGGCCAGCAATACTTGCCAGCTCCCAGAGCACCAAAGCAAGGAAGGCGTTGCTACTCCCAAGGGAAGAACTTATCCTCCCCCGAGAACAGCAACAAGGACTAGTCTGGTAGATCACAAAAGAAGGAATCATAACCACAGAAACCTTCGGTAGTGACCTAAGGGAGCTAAGCTCCCTTTGTCTGTGTTAGGTCAGCGAGGGGGACTCAGCCCCAAGCCAGACAAAACAGACTCAGACTAAAAAACTCTGTTGTTCTGTCCCTCTTGAACCATAACTACAGGAACAGGAAGGTACAGTAACACCCTAGTATAGTTTTATCGAAAATAAATTCGGAAAAAACCACTTAGGGATAAGCCTAAGGCTTAAACAGAGGGAAAGGGATTGCATACCTTCTCCGAAGAAAAGAAGCAACCGGGGAGTATGATAGGGTATACTAAGGCTCCATAAGCTACTAGCCTAGGCACCAAGAGAATCGATTACCTAAATCACCGAAACTCACTCGTATACTATCTTGGAAATATTCCACACAGTCTAAAATGTATAAAATATAGCCTAAAGCTTCAATAAAATTTTAATTACACTCGGAAAAACCATAATCATGCATGAAGTACTAGGACCAAACGACTAGGCTACATGGACTAGCGTAGGCCAGAATGGCGAATACTTCGCCAAAAAAATACTAAGCACGAAAGGAAATCCTATGTAATGCTAAATAGCTAAAATTTATTAAAGCAAAACAACCAGGAATGTCGCTCTGACTAACTAAATTATACCTAGCGAGCGACAGCGTCCAAGACGCCTCTGGTAGGCTACGGCTCTTGTATCAAAGATTAATCCTATTAATCACTCAAAATTTTACCAAGAGCCTACATTTATACATAAAAGACACTATACTCAACTTATCAGAGGCCGACGAAGACGGAGAAGCCATGAAAAGTCGAATAAATCCAAGATTTGCGAGAAAAACAGGAAAAAACACCGAGTTGTTAAGCTACGCAAAAAGGAATACAGATGGCGCCAGGATTGGCGCCAGGCACGCATACGAATCGGAGGATAGGGAAGCCTTGGGAGCGGCTCCCCTTTTTTTTTCCCGAATTCGTATCTCGCCAATCACCTCCTACGAGACGAAATCTCTGTCCAGGATGTAGATTGCCATGTGGCGTGTCTAGAATACGTCCTCTGATATGTCGCGATATCCCTTTCACGAGGGATACTCGCTCCAGGAGTTAGAATTCTGGTACCTTAAGGTAAATTCTCTGGGAATATCGCCGTAGTTGTAATATACCCTAGGAAGCTACCCTATAGGAACTTCCATCAGGACGACATGGCTTGAGCCCAAAAATATATATATATTTTTGGGCTCAAGCCATGTCGTCCTGATGGAAGTTCCTATAGGGTAGCTTCCTAGGGTATATTACAACTACGGCGATATTCCCAGAGAATTTACCTTAAGGTACCAGAATTCTAACTCCTGGAGCGAGTATCCCTCGTGAAAGGGATATCGCGACATATCAGAGGACGTATTCTAGACACGTCACATGGCAATCTACATCCTGGACAGAGATTTCGTCTCGTAGGAGGTGATTGACGAGATACGAATTCGGGAAAGAAAAAGGGGGAGCCGCTCCAAAGGCTTCTCTATCCCCCGATTCGTATGCGTGCCTGGCGCCAATCCTGGCGCCATCTGTATTCCTTTTTGCGTAGCTTAACAACTCGGTGTTTTTTCCTGTTTTTCTCGCAAATCTTGGATTTATTCGACTTTTCATGGCTTCTTCGTCTTCGTCGGCCTCTGATAAGTTGAGTATAGTGTCTGTTATGTATAAATGTAGGCTCTTGGTAAAATTTTGAGTGATTAATAGGATTAATCTTTGAACAAGAGCCGTAGCCTACCAGAGGTGTCTTGGACACTGTCGCTCGCTAGGTATAAATTAGTTAGTCAGAGCGACATTCCTGGTTGTTTTGCTTTAATAAATTTTAGCTATTTAGCATTACATAGGATTTCCTTTCGTGCTTAGTATTATTTGGCGAAGTATTCGCCATTCTGGCCTACGCTAGGCCATGTAGCCTAGTCGTTTGGTCCTAGTACTTCATGCATGATTTTGGTTTTTCCGAGTGTAATAAAAATTTTATTGAAGCTTTAGGCTATATTTTATACATTTTAGACTGTGTGGAATATTTCCAAGATTGTATACGTGTGAGTTTCGGTGAATTAGGTAATCGATTCTCTTGGTGCCTAGGCTAATTGCTTATGGAGCCTTAGTATACTTTATCATTCTCCCCGGTTGCTTTCTTTTCTTCGGAGAAGGTATGCAATCCCTTTCCCTCTGTTTAAGCCTTAGGCTTATCCTAAGTGGTTTTTTCCGAATTTATTTTCGATAAAACTATACTAGGGTGTTACTGTACCTTCCTGTTCCTGTAGTTATGGTTCAAGAGGGACAGAACAACAGAGTTTTTTAGTCTGAGTCTGTGTTGTCTAGCTTAGGGCAGAGTCCCCCTCGCTGACCTAACACATACAAAGGGAGCTTAGCTCCCTTAGGTCACTACCGAAGGTTTCTGTAGTTATGATTCCTTCTTTTGTGATCTACCAGACTAGTCCTGTTGCTGTTCTCGGGGGAGGATAAGTTCTTCCTTTGGGAGTAGCAACGCCTTCCTTGCTTTGGTGCTCTGGAAGCTGGCAAGTATTGCTGGCCTTTCCCCTTAGATCTCCCTTAAGCTAAGATAAGTTTCTTGGCTGCGGGTGATCTCTCACTAAAGCAAGGTTGGCAGGACCCTCTTGTCCCTTCCCCCTCTATCTCCGTAATGGCCTAGCCATTACTGTACTGTACCTTGCCGGCCGGCAGAGCTGGCCGGCAGGGGTCTTACTGTACTGTACGTCGTTCTACTTCTGGACCTAGTATAGGTTGGGATGTGGAATTGACTCAGCCCATTGCCGGCCGGCAGAGCTGCTGGCCGGCAAGGGTCTTATGTTTTCGAGTGCTGCCCGGACCTCTCTTGGTCCCTCATCCATGCCTGCCGGAAGAGCCGGACGGCATTAGTCAAGGAAGCCTGAATTAGTTTCTCCCCTTCCTTATATGCACTCTTTCGGTTGCCGGGCTTGGAGGTTGTGTACACTCTTATCCCGGCATCCATTCTATTTTTCTTCTAGTGCTGTACCTGTCCCGGCTGCCGGCCTATGAGGCCGGCAGCCGGGCAGGTGTAGTCCTCTGGTTCTTTTGCTGCCGGCTGGCATCGGTCTTGTACCTTTGCCGGCCGGCTTATGTCAGTCCTTGTCTGCCGGTCACCAAGAGTGTGGCCGGCAGCTGGGTACTACCTTGTGTAGTTGCTGGCCGGCAGCCATTGCCGACCGACACAGGCATTTGAACCAGAGTGCTGCCGCCCTATAGCTGTTAAGTAGTATACTTTAAAGCTAGTTGTGGTGTGTGCCAGCTGGCAAAGGCAGGCCGGCACACATCCCCCTATACTGTACTAGTATTCTTCTGTATAGCATATACAGTAAGAAGAAAACTATAGTAAAGGTTTTGGTACAGCACTGTATCTTCTAACACTATTGTGTTTTCTTGCACATCCCTTTGCTGTTGCCCTCAGATAGGAAGCTGAGTTCTTCCCTGTCTATTATCCAGGATTTTAAAATCATTGCTTAGGTGTGAGATCCATCTGTTTCCTCTGGAAACCTTGCATTGGTTACTCTAGAAGAGATAAACCATTTTTGATTTTATTATCTGGAAGGCTGCAACAATGGGTTGTGAGGGAAACACAAGTGTGTGTCTTTCCTTTCTGAATTGTTATGCTATACTATGCATATCCAGTGATACATAGTTCACTTGATACTCATGGAAATTTCTTCTCTTTACAGAAGGACACTCCGAAGTGGGGAAGTGCTTTCTGCAATGTCAGCAGCAAGAACCTCTGCGGACATGAGTTTTGTAGGAGACACGCAGCATATGCTGTCTCCAAGGATGATCTCCGGTATTGGGACCCTCAGGTATGTACTGTGTGCACTAACCTGATTAATGAGACATTTAAATAGCTAGGAAGAAGCTTCGTACCTGGGTAAGGGGCTTCCAAAAGAACACTTCTGGCCCTTATCTTCCAAGTGAGAAGATGAGGGCGTATCCTTTCCCTAAGGCATCAGCTGATGCAGTGATTCCCCAGCCTCAAGAGGAGATCCCCTAAGTTCAGATCCAGGTAGATGCTGAAGTCGCGGTCGCGATGCAAGACATCCAGCTAAATGACAGGATGTCTGATGTGGACGGGTGTCAGGAGGAAGACCTCCTGGCAGAAGTCCAGGATGAAGTTCAAGCCCCTCCAAATCGGCCGGTCTCCCAGTAGAGCTGGGACAGGCCCTCTCTTCTATTGTTGGAATGATCCAACAAATGCAGAAGGAGAATCAGGAGAAGGCGGCTGCAATGGAACTGCGAATGCAGTGCCTTGCAGAATCACATGGGCCCCAGAAAAAGCTCAATGTGAGAGACCTTCCCTTGTGCTCAGATGCTAACCCATGGAGGTATGCCGAGCACATGCCAATGACGACTGGAAAGATCGTCATCTCGGATAAGCTGGGCTCAGTTCCCCTGGAGGGTGGAATTCTGGCCCAGCAAGGCATCATATCCGGACTGTTATGTCCGGCTGAGGAAGGAACCAGCTTCAAAGGAGGAGACAGAGCCGAAGGAGGTCATAGTGATGGACCATGCTAAGGCTCAAGCTCTACTTTCATCCTCGATGAAAGAGAGGGGCTTCTCTAACTCAAAGGTAGCTGCATTGAATAGGAAGCTCCCTTCCTTTGTGTCCTCGCCTACTAGAGCCTTCCCCCTTTTACAGAAAGGGTTTCTGGCTGTACTTAAAGCAATCGAGGCCGGCAAGTCTTGCCCCTCTCTAGAGGAGTGTAAACCCTTGTCGCTGGCCCTGCCTATGGACCACAAAGACTGGAAGGACGTCCATCTTACGTTCTCAGTGGGAAAGTTGGAGGCTGATATTGCCGGACGTCAGTTCGGCAAGGACCTCCCTAAGCTGTCTGACTTTCTTTTGCGAAGTGAGTTCGATACAAAAGAAAGACTGACTGCCTCAATGTCTCTTCAGACTACTCTCGAGACGATGGCAAGTGACCCCAAGGTCCATGAAATGTTCATGGTAGTGGCCAAGCCTCATCTGGCCACAGTGACGAAGGACCTTTATGGCTTCGTCAAGGCAAGGAGAGCTTGTAGGGAGTTCGTGTTTACCTCGGCTAAGGTGAGGCACGAGCTAAAGAAACTAATCTCCTCCAACATTTGGGGAAAAGACCTTTTTCCCTACCGACTTGGTCAAAGAAGTTGTTGATAAAGCCGCCTTGGAGAATAGAAACCTTCTCCAGAAGTGGGGCCTGGCTATCAAAAGAAAGTCTTCCCCGGATGAGGGTCCTCAACCAAAGAGGAAGACTATGAAGACTAGGCTACCGTCTCGGCCAGCCAAGCCTCTTAGACAGCAACAGCAACTGCAATTGCCATTGCCCCCAGTGCCCCAGATCGTGGCACAAACCCCGACCACCTTTCAGTGGGTACCCCAGGCCGTGTCGACACAGTCCACGGCATTCACCCCAGCGTTCGAAGGGCAGTCTACTTCCTTTCGAGCAAAGCCTAGAGGAGCAGCCAGAGGCTCGTCTAGACGCCCCTCAAGGGGAAGGGGATTCAGGGGTGGTCGTCGTCAGGAAGGCAAGACCTCAGGACGGCAGTCCAAGTGAGGTGATACCGGTAGGAAGGAGACTTCTGAAATTTCGGGATCGGTGGACCTTCGATCCCTGGGCCCACAGCCTACTCAAGAATGGACTGGGCGGGAGCTGGTACAGCACTCCACCCCCGTACCTTCGGTTTTTCCAACACTCCACCCCCGTTATGGAGGAGTACGTTCAAGAACTGTTGGAGAAAAAGGGTGAAGCCCATCAATTTCTAAGGGAGGCTGTTTTGTGTTCCCAAGAAAGACTCGGAAAAGCTCAGAGTCATTCTGGACTAGTCGCCACTTAACAAGTTCATAGTGAATTGCAAATTCAAAATGCTAACACTGCAACACATAAGGACCTTACTGCCCAAGAGGGCATATTCCGTCTCTATAGACTTGTCAGACGCCTAGTGGCACATTCCAATTAGCCATCGACTCTCCCCCTACCTAGGGTTCAGGCTACAACGAAGACTATACGCCTTCGGAGCCATGCCATTCGGGCTAAACATACCCCCAAGGATTTTTACAAAGCTTGCGAGCGTAGCTCTCAAACAATTTCGCCTAAAGGGAATTCAGGTAGTAGCCTACCTGGACGACTGGTTAGTGTGGGCAGCATCCGAGACAGAATGCTTGCAAGCTTCCAGTCAGGTGATCCAGTTCCTAGAGTTCCTAGGCTTCAAGATCAACAGAAAAAGTCTCGACTTTCTCCATCTCAAAAGTTCCAGTGGCTAAGATCCACTGGGACCTTTTGTCACACCGTTTCTCCACCCCGGCGAAGAAAAGGAAGGAGATAGCGGGTTCTGTCAAGAGACTTCAAGATTCCGAAAGGATATCAAGACACGAGCAGGAGAGAGTACTGCGCTCTCTCCAGTTTGCTTCGGTGACAGACCCAGTGCTAAGAGCACAGCTAAAGGATGCAATCGGAGTTTGGAGAAGTTTTGCATCAAACGCGTGAAGAGATCTGAGAAGACCAGCCGCTTCGGCTAAGTACTCTTCTCAGGCCTTGGTCCCAAGCCAGACATCTAAAGAAGTCAGGTTCTTCTTCAGCCACCTCCCCCGTCGGTGACGATTCACTCAGACGCCTCGAAGGAGGGATGGGGAGGTCACTCTCATCGGAAAAAAGTCCAGGGGACTTGGTCCAGGCTATTCAAGACCTTTCTCATAAAACTTTCTAGAAGCTAGGGCAGTGCTCCTTACCTTAAAGAAAGTCTCCCCGCGTCATTCGTTCCACATAAAGTGGTGATAGACAGCGAGGTAGTTGTGAGATACTTGAATCGACAAGGATCGAGGTCACCACCTCTCAACCAGGTGATGTTGGCCGTCTTCCGATTGGCGGAAAAGAAGAAGTGGTACCTGTCGGCAGTTCACCTTCAAGGAGTCCGCAATGTGACAGCGGACGCTCTATCAAGGTTCACACCGATAGAGTCGGAATGGTCCTTAGACGCAGGATCATTCTCCTTCATTCTGAATCAGTCCCAGAACTGCAGATAAACCTCTTTGCGACGAAAGACAACAAGAAGTTGCCCCTGTACGTGCCCTGTACGAGGACCCCTTAGCGGAAGCAGTTGACGCGATGTCCCTCGACTGGAACAGATGGTCCAAGATTTATCTGTTCCCTCCTCACAACCTTCTGTTGAGGGTCCTCAACAAACTGAGATCCTTCAAAGGGTAACAGCAATAGTGGCCCACAAGTGGCCGAACAGCGTGTGGTTCCTCCTGGCATTGGAACTGTAGCTGAAGTTTGTACCACTACCAGATCCAGTTCTGACCCGGCGAGTCCAGAAGTCAACTGTCTGCGCTTCATTACAGAAAACCCGGACCCTGCAGTTCATGATTTTCTCTCCCTAGCGGTGAGAAAGCGTTTCGGGATTTCGAAAGCCAGTATAGACTTCCTTGAGGAATATAAGTGCAAATCTACTAGAAGGCAATATGAGTCATCTTGGAGAAAATGGGTGGCCTTTTGTCAAGGCGAAGATTACGCAGGAGATCTTGACAGACTTCTGCTTATCTTTTTTCCCCACCTCCATGGTCAAGGGTTGGCAGCGAACACGATTTCAGCGTGTAAGTCTGCTTTGACAAGACCCATTCTATATGCCTTCCAGGTCGACCTACGTAACGAGATCTTTAATAAAGTCCCGAAAGCCTGTGCTAGGCTCAGACCTTCAGCACCTCCAAAGCCCATTTCATGGTCTTTAGACAAGTTCTTCATTTCGCTTCTCTGTTGAGCAATGAAGAGTGTGCGTTAAAGGATTTGACACAAAAAGTTATTTTCCTATTTTGCACTCGCGTCCCGGGCCAGGGTTAGTGAGATTGTAGCCTCTCGAGAGAGGCAGGTCGTGTTCAGTTCCTGGATGGGGAAGAACTGAACCTGTTTCCGGATCCTACGTTTCTCGCCAAGAATGAGTTACCCACCAACAGGTGGGGTCCCTGGAGAATCTGCCCTCTGAAAGAAGATGCATCTCTATGTCCAGTAGAATGCCTAAAGGTCTATCTTCATAGAACTTCAGACTTCAAGGGTGGTCAACTATTCAGGGGAGAAACATCAGGCTCAAATTTATCTCTGAATCAACTCAGAGCGAAAATCACATATTTTATTCGCAGAGCGGATCCTGACAATACACCCGCAGGTCACGATCCGAGGAAAGTTGCCTCATTCTTAAATTTCTTTAATTGTATGGATTTTGAACATCTCCGTTCATACACTGGCTGGAAGTCTTCCAGAGTGTTCTTTCACCACTATGCGAAGCAAGTAGAGGAACTAAAAGAGATCTGTGGTAGCAGTGGGTCGCGGTGTTAACCCTACTGTTTAACTCTGCGAGGAACAGTGGTCTTAATTGGGACGATTAATTCCAGGGTGAGTGTGTAGTTACATACTGTACTACAAACTAAGTGAGGGCACTGTGTTGCCCATCCAGACTGTTCCATTTCCGAAGGTGAACCTAGCATAAGTGCAGACATGTGTGCCGAGCGTTTCTAACGCTAATGTCATTGATTTGTAATACAGGCTTTTATGACTTTGATACCTCGGTATCTTGAAAGTGGCATCTAATGTTTTTTCTTTCAGACAAACAAGCTCTGTTTACTATCATACTTATGCTTAAAGTTTTAGGTTATCCTCTTCTTATATATATATATATATAATTGTGGTTAACCTGTCTATTTATTGCCTGTCAATAATCTGGTTCTTGAGTACCTTGCGTCTCCTTCACCTGTGTCAATTTATTGGTATAATTGAGCATTCATTCTATGTACCTTATCTGGGATAATTCTAATAGAATTGTTCCTTTATGCAAGCTATGTTGCATTGGTTTTCCTCCTATGCGGATATAAAACCTTTGTCCAATACAAGTATTGTGCGGAAAACTGGTCGATATTTCATATTGACGCAGTGGTCCTTTACAAACTATGCTTTACTTAATATAGGGCGAGACCACTATATTAGCTTGCCTGGTATTCATACATAGATATATGTACTCTTCGAGACTTTTCCAGAGTCTAGTAGGACTCTTCCCTGTAGGGGGCAGGAAGCTCTAACATAGTTTATAGTTAGTTGAAAAGATGTATAACGGTAACATCTTAGGTCTCTAGGTCTAGTCGACCGGGAAAAAATTACCTCCGGGGAGTATGGCACGTTCTGAGAATCCACAGATACAGTAATGCTCTGGTACACTTCCATCAGGACGACATGGCTTGAGCCCAAAAAACGGATTTTGAGCGAAGCGAAAAATCTATTTTTGGGTGAGATGGCCATGTCGTCCTGATGGACCCGCCCTTGCCTTTCTAAGAAAGGGCTGTAGGACCCCTCCCTACATACAGTATCTGTAGCACCTCGTGTACGCTACAAGGAATACAGATGGCGCCAGGATTGGCGCCAGGCACGCATACGAATCGGGGGATAGGGAAGCCTTGGGAGCGGCTCCCCCTTTTTCTTTCCCGAATTCGTATCTCGTCAATCACCTCCTACGAGACGGAATCTCTGTCCAGGATGTAGATTGCCATGTGACGTGTCTAGAATACGTCCTCTGATATGTCGCGATATCCCTTTCACGAGGGATACTCGCTCCAGGAGTTAGAATTCTGGTACCTTAAGGTAAATTCTCTGGGAATATCGCCGTAGTTGTAATATACCCTAGGAAGCTACCCTATAGGAACTTCCATCAGGACGACATGGGCATCTCACCCAAAAATAGATTTTTCGCTTCGCTCAAAATCCGTTATATATATATACAATTATATATATATATATATATATATATATATATATATATATATATATATATATATATATATATATACAATATATATATATATATATATATATATATATATATATATATATATATATATATATATATACAATATATATATATATATATATATATATATATATATATATATATATATATATATATATATATATATATATATATATATATATAACATTTCATTAACTTGTGAAGCTGTAGAGTGTCACCTCCGGTGCACAGGAGAAGAGACAATGAGAGAGATTCATCTGTCGCCCTTTTGACAGACGACGAGTGTGGGAGGGAAATGGCAGCCAGCGGGAGAAAGGATAGAAGAAAGGAGTGAACTAATAGATCTTCCAAAAGAGAATACATTGAGAAAAAGGATCATAGAGTCCAGGGAATTTGGACCCAAGAAAACGCAGATAAAAATCCGGATGAAAGTGAGGAACATTAAGTGAGAGAAATAATGTTTAAACACGAATACTTAAACAGCCACTAATCAAAGCAATTGATTTTCAAAAGAATCCACAAATGCTACAATAATCGGTTCAGGTCAGACCTGAAGAAATAAAAAGAAAAATGAGATTAAAGATAGATTTGGAAAGAGGACTTCCAGTCTGAGCGGTACCTTTATATTAGTGTACTATTTGACTGTCAGGGAAGCCAGGGGATAAATTGTATTCAACCATGAAACAATTCTACTATCAAGAGATATAAGCTGAAAAAAGTAGGCGACCTTTTTTTTTTTTCCATTTTTGAAATTTTGAATGAAAAATTGGTGAAGATTTATTTAGATAATAATTGGGGAAATTGTATAACTTTGAAATTCCTTTTGGAATGAGGGCGTTGGGAGATGGTTTGGCTGATTCCATTGTTTCACAAATGAAGGATTTGTTACTTAGAGAAATTAATGATGATGCAGCAAGCTGCGTTAATGTTTCAATATGGTTTGCTAATACAACTTCCATTATTTTGGTGCTTTTTGATCAATGTATGCAGAGAGAGAGAGAGAGAGAGAGAGAGAGAGAGAGAGAGTCCAAATATGCAAGCAGTTCTCCACTTGTTAACAAGCACTCCCATTGACTTCTCCATTAATAACCTAAACGACTACAACCACAAGATGGATCCACTCTCCCCCCCCCCCTCACTTACTCCCCTCTCCCATCCATTACAACAAGTCTTCTTTGCCAACGTTGGCATAAACTCAAGATGGAATTTATACACAAAACGTTTCATTTCTAGACTAAGGAAAGATATATATATATATATATATATATATATATATATATATATATATATATATATATATATATATATATATATATATATATATAAGAAGATAGATAGATAGATAGATAGATAGATATATGAATATTATCTATAAGCTATTCTTTACGTGAACAATATTTCGACATTAAAGAGAATGAAGGAAGCCAACAGTAATTTTGCAGACATAGTTGCTGCTTGCATTCAAATATCTGACAATATATTATACTAGGTATTTGAAATTGCCGTTCAAAATGAAATGATATCACTGTACTTCCGACGCTAATGAGAGTTTATTGAAGTGATATCTACCTGTAGCAATCAATAACTGAACTTGATTAATGGCAGTCTTCTATTTTGACGTCTTGTGTTGATCACATATAAGGAAGGTTCTATTTGTTGAGTCTTCTGGTCAAGAAGTTGTTTCTGTCTACGATTAACTGGTCCACTTGATTGAGTCTTGTACATCTGTAGTTGTGCAGAACGCAACTTATTCCCCAAACGAAGTGACTCAAGGCCACTTATTATATTTCAGTAACTAATGAAATATAGCAAGAACACTTTCGCTTTTAAGTTCAGTATGCGTCCACAGGTGGTACATCGAATGTGTGTGTGTGTGTGTGTGTGTGTCCGGGTGAACACAGCGATGAATACTTAATGAAACCAAACGTGGTTATACTGAGACGTAGTAGGCCTATCCTTACGCACTCCTAGGCCTATATTGGCAAAGGTTTATTTCTGAGTTATGATTGCAGTGGGAATCAATAGGAAGGACTCTTTTACGGAGAGAGAGAGAGAGAGAGAGAGAGAGAGAGAGAGAGAGAGAGAGAGAGAGAGAGAGAGAGAGAGAGAGAGTTTTTTTACGAGAATAGTATAGCAAATATCACATCAAGTATACTTTATAATTGCAAGTTAAGTATCAATATCGTAATGATATTATTAGGAACTATAAAATTATATTGAATTCATGTTCATGCATGATGTTTTGTGATTTCCCAGCCATCACACAGCTCACAGCTCTAATATGTTGTACTTCCCCCTTCCTGAGGTTCTCCCCAGCCCCTCGCCCCCCTCACCCCCAAGCCAGGCGTCCTGCATCCGCCTGTTGCCGCCC
>NC_090758.1:44473229-44500729 GCF_036898095.1 Palaemon carinicauda
TTTTCGAAGTTTCCTTTTTATCTAATTACAATCTAACACACACACGAACACACAAACCCCGAGCTGGAATAGTGGATTGTGTCATTCAGTTTTTAATGATATCGTAAAAAAAAAGTTATTACTATTTGTTATGTTGAGAGATTTGCACGTATTGGATGGAATGTTCCTCCAAGCTAACTTCAGCCAGAGAGAGAGAGAGAGAGAGAGAGAGAGAGAGAGAGAGAGAGAGAGAGATTTAAGACTAGAATACAAAATAAATGAGTGCATGTAGATTCTGATAAAATGTGAATAAAAGAGGCGTGAAAACTAATTGGAAACTATTAAAGAAATTCTGAATGAATCACGAATTCACACCAACGTACATAACGCAAATCTCACCAAACAGAAAACGGACATTTATCGCGTAGAGAAAACGGAAGCAGATGTTAGTTGGGTAATTTGAATTCAAGAGAGAACATCTCCGAGACATCGAGCGGCAACCATTAGTTATGCATAGCGGAGATTCAATTTCTATTTCCAGGTGAAGTTAGGACCATAAGATGGAAAGGGGTTCTGTAAAGAGAAAATGGATGCATTGTGGGCTAGAGTTTGAGAAATGGAAAAGGAAATACAATTCGGTAGTTAAAGGATAAATGTGGCACTAGCATGAATTGTTCTTTTGTGGAGCCAAACCCTGGTAAGGAAAACAGGTACCAGGGACCAGGTACGACTTCCAGTTATATTACTGCAATGACACTCTTAGCCATCTCCCCAGGTGGACGGCGTCCATTGCAATAGGTAGGTTTTGCACGAATCAGTGAACGTCTTGTTTACGTGATTGCACCAATATCTACTTGAATGAGATTCGTACATTTGTTTATTTGAAGTCTTATTTAAGTATTGTTTTGCCTAATTACAAATCTAATTGCACTTATTTGTTTATTCATTTATGAATACCGTTATAGTAAATGGCCTGTCCGTTTGTCTCTCTTTATGGCCTTGGATGTAAAGTTTTTGTTGTTGTTGAGAACTTTATTCAGACTGCCTTGAATTGTGCACATGCATGTATTCATGCGCAAGCACTAACCACTTTTTTACAGGACTTCTTACATCATGTTACATCCCCCTTTCAATAAAATAGACTTTAACCAATATAAATTTGGTTCATTTTACACAACAAAATATTTGATATACCTGGAATGGTTTAACATTAGTCATAGAAAAGAGTAATTTTTAACGTTTACGACAATACATACAAGATAAAATGGGGGGGGGGAGGGGACTAGCAAAACCCTTATATGACATTTCCCATGAGTATATGAGATATATAAAACTTTGGACATCTTGTGCATCACTTATTACACAAAATAATTCAGTATTGAACACATGACACATAGAATCAACACAATATACACAGTCAAAAGATACAAGTTGAAAAAAATAAATTTCTTCTACCCTGGATTCACACAATTTCACATCAACACAATAACATGTCCCTTCTAAAATACAATTTAAAAATGATCAAGATTAATATGTGACTGGTCATAATGGTGTGGTTTTCTGGAGTGGCGAGGGTATGTTCTCTACTGAGAGCTCCTCTGGTCTGAACTGTGTGTGAAAGTAGGTCAAGTACAGTGGCTCCTCAACATCCGGATCTCAGCATTGATAATGTTACTTTAACTTTGTATGAGTCTTTTAATATTTTAGGTCTGATTCTGGACAGCATATTAAGTTTTGAGAAGCACATCAGGTCTATGTCTTCTTCAACTGCACAAAAAATTGGTTTATTGATAAAATCTTTCAAGATTCTCGGTGAACAATCCATTCTGAAAAAAAAGTGTTTTAATTCTCTCATTCTATCTTTTTTCGATTACTGTTCTCCTGTCTGGTCAACTGCTGCTGATTCCCATCTTAATTTTTTGAAGAAAAATGCTTACGGTCTATTAAATCTCTTATTCGTGATCTAGATATTAATCTTTGGCACTGTCGTTCAATTTGCTCATTATGCCTGTTGCATAAGATTTTTCATAATTCTGACCATCCTTTACGTTCATATCTTCCTGGACAGTCCCACCTTTTTCGTAATAATAGAGGCTCAATACTTCATAGTATTATAGAAGTTTTATTTCAGCTGTGACCAAGTTGTGGAATGATCTTCCTAATTGGGTAGTTGAATCAGGAAATCTTCAAAAGATCAAACTTGCAGCAATTTTTATCTTTATTTTGAACAGGCTGACATAGGTTTTTTAATAGTTTAATAGTTTATACATAACATTTATATATATACACATACTGTATATAGAGATACTTACATAATTATATATATATATATATATATATATATATATATATATATATATATATATATATATATATATATATATATATATATATATATATATATACAGAAAAAAATCACATGGGGGAATGAAAATATGAAATGTAAGATTAAGTCCTGACTAGTTCGGTGTTACTTCTTCAGAGGACTGGTTTAGTGTAAGAGGTTTATTTACATTTTATTGGTACAGTAAACGTATGGGTATAGTTATTGAGATTTATGGAACAATGAATATCAGGTGTTTCTTGGGCGGAGTTTAAACCTCATTAGCCATCTGCCAGAATAGGGGCATTTCTCATGCCTGGTAAATCTTTGTTTAGACCTTCAATAAAATTTCTTCATATCATTAATAGTAACCGTATCCAAATAATTACATAAGGAATATTAATTGTATATAAAACATATCTGTACATATGCACACACACACACACACACATATATATATATATATATATATATATATATATATATATATATATATATATATATATATACATAAGTATAAACATACAAGTATTCATATGCAGACACATACTTTACTTTTACTTTGATGGCTGCTTTTCCGGCCTCACACAGCATGGGAACCCCACTCTCTACAGGACCTCCACTGTCGTTTTACCTTGTTCGTTCAGAGTATTCAACGTTTGATATCGCATATTGTTCATTTACTGTTAAATTGTCACTGTCAAAGGACCCATGAAATAAGAATGTCTTCAGTTTACTCTTGAAAGCTTTAATGTCTTCAATCATTCGAATGTTTCATGGTAGCTTATTATATAGTCTCGGGGCCGCATATTTAAAGGCTCTGGAGCCTAAAGTAGACACAAATTTAGGTTCCAACAGTTTGTATATATATATATATATATATATATATATATATATATATATATATATATATATATATATATATATATATATATATATATATATATATATATATATATATATATATATATATATATATATATGTGTGTGTGTGTGTGTGTGTGTGTGTGTGTGTGTGTGTGTAGAAATCACGAAAGCTGACACGTGATGAATATAAAATGTATTATAGCCACGAAAGGAAAAATGAAAAAGACTTGATTGGAGTTAGTACTTTCATCCCCTCAGGACATTATCAAACTCAGCAATGAGAATACATATACAAAGACATCGTATTCATACTGGAGAAGGGGATCCAACAGCTGTCAGTTTCTTAATAATTCCGGAGAAGTCAGATTTTAGATAAAAGGATAATACTGGATTAATGGAAAACAGACCTGGGCTTAGATTCACATTTCTACCTTGATTACAGGAGATTAAAAATTATTCAACAATAATCCTTTGGAAATAGTCAATTACATGGATTACTTTTTCCGTCTTTGACCAACCAATTCTGTGACTTGACCTTAACCAGTGGGAGGCCAAGGCATTATTAAGAGAACCCCTAGAGACGGCCACCTGATGTTGTTTTAATCTGACTGGTATACTTTTTGATGTTTGGCCAACATAAAATAGGTTACACTCTGAACAAGGAATGCTATATATTACATTATTATCATTAAAAACATGTTAATTAAGAATATTTCTGGAAAAGTATTTAACAGTTTAATCTTTATACACTTAATAATTGGCTGTTCAGCACTTATTCCCAATTGTCTTGCCATCCAGATACTTGAAATAAAATCTGCTATTATTACCATTGCTGTATTTTCATCTCTTTTTGAGTTAGCTTCAAAATCTAGTTTTATAATCCTTAACCTGTTATTAGTTTTCAATTGACAACATTTTCTAAGCAATTCGAATATCCAGGACAACAAATTCTTAACCAAAGGACAGAAATATACCAAATGCATATTAGTTTCTATGTATCCACAACCGCATTCCTTAACATCTTTTATTTTCATCATAACTAGCCTATCATTTGTACTTAAAATTTCATGAACGTACTTAAACAAAGTTTCTCTACTTTTATTTTCTATATACTTATTATTTACATGTTCCCAAATTAGTTTCCTGTTGAGTAGTGGATACAATTCTTTCAACATTTGGAACATATTCACTGTTTTTCATTAAATGTTCATATACCACTTTCGTTCTTTTCTGTGGATAAGAGGTCATCCTATTAACACTTCGTAATATATTTATCATACCTTCATAAAAGCTTGGAGTAAAGATATTAAGACTTTCTAGAAGAGACTGGAGGTTTTTTTTTAAGTGCTTCGGTAATGTGGATTTGACAATAATCGCGGATGATGATGATGATGATGATTATTATTATTATTATTATTATTATTATTATTATTATTATTATTATTATTATTATTATTACTTGCTCAGCTATAACCCTAGTTGGAAAAGCAGGATGTTATAAGCTCAGGGGCTCCAACAGGGAAAATAGCCCAGTAAGGAAAGGAAATAAGGAAAAATAAATACGATGTCTTTGTATATGTATTCTCATTGCTGAGTTTGATAATGTCCTGAGGGGATGAAAGTACTAACTCCAATCAAGTCTTTTTCATTTTTCCTTTCGTGGCTATAATACACACACACACACATATATATATATATATATATATATATATATGCATCAACATATACATACGTGTAGATATACAGGTATACATATACACACACATACATAGACTTACGTATACATGCTTGTACACATGATTAACATGTATATATAGTTATGCACACGTAACCCTCTTACCATGAACATACAATTACGTATATATCCTTACCTTTATTTAACATAATAATATATAGTTCCACAGTGCTAATGTATATTATATTGAATAATTGCGCCAATCAGTGGATGGTAGCTTAGGTCTAACTATTGATTTCACAGTATCGTTAATTATATCAGGTATATTCAGCTCTACATTAAGTGGTGGAAGTTTTTTTTGTATGTATCTTGCAAATATTGTTACATATAAATGCGTTAATTTTGTACATTCCTTGTCCAATATTCATGTTGTTATCAAAGGTTTCTTTTATGAAACTGGACTCTGTGATATTTCTTCCCAATAGGTAATTTGAATGAACAAATTTCTATGGACATGATCAATTAATTAGGTGATTTCTATCTCTAACACGGGCAAAGACTGCATCATTATCTTGAGCATATCTGACACTTTTCCTATGTTGTTCAAGTCTCTTTTCCCAGGCTTTAACAGTTTGACCAAAATAGATTTCTTCACATGAATTGCATGGAATACAATATACAAATCCCTTAGTAATGTCAGATCTCTTTATTACACACAAACCCATATGTATACTGTATATACATATATATATATATATATATATATATATATATATATATATATATATATATATATATATATATATATATATAATTTATGTGTTTATGTATGTGTTTGTGTGTAAAAATCCAACGGGCATTCGCAATCATTTGCTCTCGATCTTGTAAAATGAAGTTTTTTTTTCTCTCATCAATCCCAGAAATTCTTATTTTGATTTGTGAATTATTATTCCAGGAACAATTTATATTAATCCACCACCATAAATAACCATTCAACCCAAACTGAGATAAACGTCTGCCTTGGATTTTCTTTGGCAGATATCAACAGGAAAATTGATACGCACAAAGTTAATATCAATCCTATAATTCTATTCCATTTGTTTTTGTTATCTTTATTTTCTAAGTTATTATTATTATTATTATTATTATTATTATTATTATTATTACTCTTTCAGTGCCATCACCTCCGAGTAATCTAACGATCGAAGTGGGAGGGTGCGGGAGGCCCTCGCATCGTGGGATCCCCCTCAGACGGGCGGTTACTCGGCCTTTTAGCTCAAGGTCACCCTAATCTCCGAGTCCGAGAACAGCATTGCCAGCTTCCCCATCTCTGAGAACCAGACGACCTTCGCCCTTAGGGAATCTGACGCCGGGGGCGTCGTAAGAGTTGCAGCTTTACACCGTCTACGAGACCAAAGAGAGTGACGCCTACATCACAGTCCATTTCACCACCATGGAGTCTCGTCTCGTCTCATCTTGCTTGAGTCTGGTTACCTCCGCCAACGAAGATGGAAGGTTATGTTCTCGTCCCCAGTTCGTGTGTTTGTTTGTGATCAGCTTCCTGGCCACAATTCTAATGGTAAAGTAATGAAACTTGCAGGGATTAACTGTTATGTAAATAGCTATAAATGATTATATTTTGGAAGGTCAAGATGAAAGGTCAAGGTTACAGTCAAGAAAAATGTCCAATTAACGTAATCATCCATAAGTTTGGACATTGTTGTCACAGAGACTTCAAACTTGGTGCATATTTGAGAGCCTGAAAATCCACGCCAATTAATACACCTTAAGGTTAAAGGTCAAGGTCAAGCAAAAGGTCGAGAAATAAGCAGCCGCGGCGGAGCTCTGTGCTCTACCGAGTGCCCCTCTAATTCCCTTCTTATTCCAATGGGTTATTTAATTCATTTTTATCTGAATTTTCTCTTATTAATAAATCATGCTCTATATCCTCTGCTATTGGTATTATTATTATTAATTGTTATGAAATATATTATTTGTTTTTTGTTATTCATTATTAGTTATTTATTGGTTATTAATTTATCACTTACATATCTATTTTTTATTGTTTATTATTTATTATTCATTATTTTATATTTATTACTTATTATTCATTATTTATTATTTCTTTTTCATTATTTATTTATTATTAAAAAAGGAAGGAGATTAACCATCTCAATGAGTCAAGCTTGGCTCATATAAAGGTGGCTCAAATAAATTTGGGAAGAAAAATATATTTCCTATCGAAGATGACAAATATATAAACAAAACATATGGTTTATATATAAATAAAAAAAAATATAAGATAAGAGTTTGTAATAAAGAAAAACTCAAATCCTAAATATAAAACCAGCTTCTTGAAAATTTTAAAATCTTTAAGGTGGAAAAACTTTCAGAGCCCGATGAAATGTCAGGTAATTTAAAATCATTCAATAACTTATTCTTTTATGATTCCCATTTGTTTTGTGAACATTCATGAGCTATTTGCGGCTTTTAATGTTTATTTATAATTTAATATTATTTTGTTTTATTAATGTGCATTCAAATACTTATTTAAGCACCATGCCTCTTTTACATTTTGATTCTCACATTTGCTAGGGCACCAGCCGCCCGTTGAGATACTACCTCTAGAGAGGTATTGGATCCTTTGACTGGCCAGACAGAAATGCATTGGATCCCTCTCTCTGGTTACGGCTCATTTTTTCTTTGCCTACACTTACACAGAATAGCCTGGCCTATTCTTTACATATTCTCGTCTTTCCTCATACACCTGACAACAATGAGATACTTAACACTTCTTCACCCAAGGGGTTAATTACTGTACTGCAATTTGTTCAGTGTATTTTCCTATTGGTAAGGGTAGAAGAGACTCTTTAGCTATGGTAAGCCGCTCTTCTAGGAGAAGGACACTCCAAAATTAAACCATTGTTCTCTAGTGTTGGGTAGTGCCATAGCCTCTGTACCATGGTCTTCCACTGTCTTGGGTTAGAGTTCTTTTGCTTGAGGGTACGCTTGGACACACTATTCTATCTTATTATTCCTTTTTCTTCCTCTTGTTTTTTGAAATGGTGTGTTGGGCAGGCTTAATAGAAAGGCCATGGATGCCTGGTAGTTTATCAAGAGGTTGTCTTTTCCTTTTCTGATTCTTTTTCTTCTCAAAGCCATCCTTACTGTCCTCCCTTTAGTTGAAGTGGCTTTCCTGAAGGGTATTTAGCCTTGCATGGTGTATCGGCTCCTCCGTGTTGACCAGTTTTTCCGACTTTTCACTATAGTCAATGGGTATCATCAATCACTTTATTTATAATTCTGTACATTTTGTTTTTGTTATAATTCTTGCTAGTTTAGTTTTTAAGTATGATGTCTATTTTTATTTCTATTAATTATTATGCTCTCTGGAGACATTGAGCAAAATCCGGGACCAGTACGTCCTACATTTTGTCAATGTCACCTTCTGTATTGCAATATTCGTGGTCTTCATGAAAATATCCAAGACCTTACAGTTGCGCCCAGACAGTATGATATTCTTTTGTGCTCAGAAACTTTGGTTTCTAATATGAGGCACTCATCTGAGCTCCTTATAACTGGTTTTAAAAAGACAATAATGTTGAAACATGATGCCATCCCTAGGACCAGGGGAATGGCGGTGTATATTAGGACTGAGTACCCTGCTTCTCGTAAGTCCTGCTATCAATGTGGATGTCATGAGATTCAGGTAATAAAAGATTGTGGCAGGCGTAACAACTTTTATTTGTGTTCGATCTACCGGAATCCAGACATGGATGATTCTATCTTTGATTTTATTCTTACCATTATGGCTAAGATACAAGAAGATGATAGCAAGGCTTCTTTTGTCTTTGTTGGTGATATATATCTCGCCTACCGATCGCCATGGCTTAGGAGCTTTAGACTTTGCCTCTGAATCAGGCTGTGAGCAAATTATAAATGAAGCTACTCACAGGTGTGGTAATAGCTTGGACCTCGTATACACTGACTCCCCTGGCGTTATAACTAGTAAGGTTGGTTCTCCAGTCGGGACATTTGATCATGCCTTGATTTCATTAGTAGTGAAGACTGAGCAGCCTGTCCTTGATATATCATACTCTTGTAAAATTTATATGAAATCCCAAGCAGACTGGAATGGGATTTTGCATGATCTTTTGTACTTGAATTGGTCATAATTATATAGTAGTGTGGATACTGTTGCCCCTTTGAATGAGAATCTAGTCAACATAATTGATAGGCGTATCCCTTCTCGTGTGCTAAGGTACCGAGTGAAGGACAAACCATGGTTCAATGATGATTGTAGACGTGCCTATTTGGAGAAGCAGGAGGCCTATCACCGTTGGAAGGGTAACAGATCAGATTTGACCTGGAACAACTATACTCAGCTTCGAGCTTTTGCTCAGAGACTTTATGCCTCAACTGAAAAGGAGTACAATTTAACCATAAAAGAAACCCTTTCTGGTACAACTCAGGAACATAAATGGTGGTCTACCCTTAAATCTGCACTCTTTGGTGTAGATGCAACAGTTCCTCCTTTACTTAAACCAAATGGCTCAGTCACTCACTGTCCAAAGGAAAAGGCAACCCTTTTGGCTGATGTTTTTGACAGTAAACAGAGTAATGAAAAACTTGAACTTCCTCATTCCTGTTTTCCTGAGGCTAAACTAACTAGTTTAGCTTTCCGATCTCGTGAGATCAAAGCTCTGTTGAAGGACCTTAATGCTTATGGAGGTAAAGACCCAAATGGTATTTTTCCTTTTTTTTTATAAAGACAGCAGATTTCTTAGCTCCAAAGTTATCTGTTATTTTGCGCAAGTTAGCAAAAAGAGGAGCTTTTAGCACTTGTTGGAGAATTGGTAATGTTACTCCTCTTTGTAAATGTGCTCGTGGTAGCTCAAGTCCAACTGATTACCGCCCAATTTCCATAACTCCCATATTATCTAAAGTTTTTGAAAGTTTTCTGGCAAAACGTCTTAATAGGTTTGCTGAAGGTACTCATCTACTCCCTAGTTTGCAATTTGGTTTTCGTAAAGGCCTTAGAGCATGTGATGCCCTTCTTACAATCTCCAATGCTGTACAGAAATCCCTTGATTGTGGTCAGGAAGTTCGTATGATTGGCCTTGATTTTAGTGCTGCCTTTGACCGTGTTAATCATGAGGCCCTTGTTTTCAAACTGAAACAGTTGGGAGTGGGTGGGTCGTTTCTTAACATTATTATTGATTTTTTAAGTAATAGATCATAAAGAGTTGTTGTTGATGGGCACCATAGTGAGTATAGGAATGTGATATCCGGTGTTCCACAGGGTAGTGTTCTTGGCCCATTACTTTTCATACTATATACACATGACATGGGGTTTGGCCTAGAAAAAAAGCTTGTTGCATATGCAGATGATGCTACTCTTTTTGCATCTATTCCATCCCCTGAATGTAGATCTGGGGTTGGTGAATCCCTTAATAGAGATTTAGATAAAATCAGTGCATGGTGCAAATTATGGGGTATGAAGTTGAATCCTTACAAAACTCAAAGTATGATTGTAAGTAGATCAAGGACGGTGGCTCCTCAACATCCAGATCTCAGTATTGATAATGTTTCTTTAAATTTGTACGACTCTTTTAAAATTTTAGGTGTGATTCTCGACAGCAAATTTACTTTTGAGAAACATATAAGGTCTGTGTCTTCTTCAAATGCACAAAAAATTGGCTTATTGAGAAAGTCTTTTAAGATTTTCGGTGATCAATCTATTCTGAAGAAGTGTTTTAATTCTTTCTTTCTACCTTGTTTTGAGTATTGTTCTCCTGTCTGGTGTTCAGCTGCTGATTCTCATCTTAATTTATTGGACAGAAACTTACGGTCTATCCAATTTCTTATTCCTGATCTAGATATTAATCTTTGGCACTGTTTTTCATTATGCATGTTGCATAAGATTTTTCACAACTCTGACCATCCTTTACATTCAGATCTCCCTGGTCAATTCTATCCTGTTCGTAATACTAGGCAGGCAGTTAATTGTAATAGCCAGGCCTTCTCCATCATGAGGCTCAATACTACACAGTATTCTAGAAGTTATATTCCAGCTGTTACCAAGTTGTGGAATGATCATCCTAATCGGGTAGCTGAATCAGTAGAACTTCAAAAAGTTCAAAGTTGGAGCAAATGCTTTTATGTTGACCAGGCTGACATGAGTCTTTTTATAGTTTATATATGACATACCTGTTTTTGACGTTGTTAATAGTTTATATAGGACATATCTGTTTTGACGCTGTTACTGTTTTCAGAATGATTTATTGTTAATTTATTCTCATCATTTATTTACCTCCTTATTTCCTTTCCTCACTGGGCTATTTTTCCCTGTTGGAGCCCTTGGGCTTATAGCATCTTGCTTTTCCAACTAGGGTTGTAGCTTGGCTAGTAATAATGATAATAATAATAATAATAATGATAATAATAATAATAAACCCACAAATTATATAGAAAAAAATAAACATAAATTTTTAGTTTTCGAAGGGACTGTGTCCTTTCCTCTTCATAAAACAAACGGAAACTTGTGTATTCTAATGCATGTTTATTAACCTTGCATTTGCTTATCTCCACCTACCGCCTTCAGGACCCAATGCACCTGGGAGGTTCATCATGTGGTACCGGAATGAAATGGCAATTTTGGCGCTGTGGCATCGGCCTCACCTGGCTGGAATCTACTCCCATTACCAAGTAAGTGGATACGACATCAAAGGATTTATTGTAATGGGTTTGGTGTCTTATTTGGAATGGACAACCGACCTTGATTTGTAGTTATTAGCTCTAAAAGTTTTTTTTTTTTTACAAAGGTGTGCTTATTGTGTAGGGGTGTGGCTGAATGCGCTACGTGTATGCATAATGATATCAATGTAGACTTATTTGATATTGATTATTCACTTTATAGAACATTTTCATTTTATGCATGACACTAGATTTTGTACAGTTTGGTCTTTATTGTCCACTGCAGGACATTATATCTGATACTGGAAAATATTTGCAATTTCGGCTACCTTTTATATATATATATATATATATATATATATATATATATATATAAACAACCATTCACTCTCCATCTGTCTAAAGCATGGGAATGTTTTGGATTAATATTATTATCATTATTATTATTATGTTGGTATGAAGTCCATATTTTTCTCCATCTGGTAACAGTGCAATTTACTGTATTGTCGCCTTATCTGTTTAAAATGTTGGATATTTATCGACACCAGATATTTCCTTAGTTCACCTAAGTACTGCAACGTGGTATGCATATCTCACTGGCATTATCAGTAGGATGAACAGGCTGTGCTTGAAAGGCTTAGTGACACTGGGCTGTTTCCACTTTCGTTGTTCTTGTTTCAATTTTTAAAGATATCATTACATTTGAATTTTTTATACTTTACTTTTATTCTGACGGCTGTTTTTTTTTTTTTTCCCCGGTCCTCTACAGCAGGGGAACCCTACTCTCTACAGGACATACACTCTCATTATATCTTGTTCGCTCACAGTATTCAACATTTTACATCACGTATTGCTCATTTACTGTTAAATCATCACTGTCAAAGGACATATATTTTGAGAGAGAGAGAGAGAGAGAGAGAGAGAGAGAGAGAGAGAGAGAGAGAGAGAGAGAGAGAGAGCTAATTCCACCTCTGTCCTTGCTGTTCTCTGCCTTCTAATATTTGTTTGCCCTTCCCTTATCAGCTCCTCTTTTTCATCTTTCCTATATTAATTTCCTCCTCTCTGATAGTCGTCGTCATCGTTACCCTTGCCCTATTCCTTTCTTCCCCATTTTCTTCTGTACTCTGCTCTCCCTATTCCTCATCTCCATAATTTCACTTCACCTTTTTTTTCCTATTTTCCATTTTCCTTCCTCTTTCCTCTACGTATCATTAGAGTCGATATTGGTTCTGGAATACTTTATCTGTTTTTTTTTTCTGTAGTTCTACGTGTTCTCTTCATGAGAGAGAGAGAGAGAGAGAGAGAGAGAGAGAGAGAGAGAGAGAGAGAGAGAGAGAGAGAGAGAGAGAAGCGGTAGCGTAATTTAAGAGACCCCTCATTTAACCATTTCCCTTTTACTGATACTGTCGTTGACTGTCTCTGCCTTATAATATTTTCTTGTTTTGACCCCATTTTTTTTTTTTTGCATCTCCTCTAGCTGCTTCTGTCTTATAAAGTTTAAATGTTCAGAATGACTGTCTTTCACTTCCTTAAATGTCCCCAGTGAAATCTTTCATGAATTCAATATTAGTGCATATGTTCCTCATATCCTTAATTATCATAGAACTCCTCATCCCTCCCACCGTTACTCTCACTGATTGTACCCTTTGTCTCATCACATATTATTGTTATTATTATTATTATTATTATTATTATTATTATTATTAGTAGTAGTAGTAGTAGTAGTAGTAGTAGTAGTAGTAGTAGTAGTAGTAGCCACGTTACAACCCTAGTCAGAAAACCAGGATGTGATGATGCCATAAGCTCAAGAGTTCCAACAAGATAAAACACCACAGTTAGAAAATCAATTAAGACAATGAATAAACTACAAGAGAATTAGTGAACAATTAAAAAAAGATAGGCTGAGAACAATAACAACCGACCTTCCATGTGCATTACAAACTTTAAAAGCTTAAAAAAATATAAGAGAAGAAAAATATAATATATAATAGTGTGTCGAAGAGTTCCTTGAGGCGAGAGATCTCTTCCCCAAGGCAGTGGAAGACCATGGTACCGAAGCTTACAGCACTAATCTTCTCCTAGAAGAGCTGCCTATCATAGCTAAAGAGTCTCTTCCACGCTTACCAAGAGGAAAGTAGCCACTGAACAATTACATTGCATTAGTTTAACACTTGAGTAAGAAAGAATTGTCTGGTAATCACAGTTTTGTCCGTTCTATGAGGACAGAGCAGATTGTGAAAAGAATAGGCCTGACTAATCAGTTTATTTGTAGGCGAAGAAAAATGGAGACGTAACAAGTGAGAGAGATCCAATGTGATACTGTCTGGCTAGTCAAGTCAAAGGACCCAATAACTCTCTAGTTGTAGTATTTCAATGGGTGGCTGGAATGTTATAAAAAAAGTTCCAGACCTCTTTGTCCTATATTTAATTACATTTGATGACCAGGGTAACAAGGAGGGTGACTATTGTATTTTGCAGTCAGGAAAGGTGGAATAAATATTTCCATAGTTGGATTTGGCGGTTCTTTGTCAAAACCTGATTAAAAACCGTTGATTCAGAAGCTTGTGATCTCTATACAGTTCTTGAAACACTTTACGTTGATGTTCAGAAACTCGTCAAATGAAAATCTTGTCATTGGAGGTACTCTTTTCCAGCAAAAGGACATCAACAAATATACATGGACTTCACCATGTGGCATTTGCTGAAATAAAATAGATCACATAACAATTAATATAGAGAGAAGGAGGCCAGAAATGTAAGAAGCCTGTAAAGTGCAGATATTGGTAGTGATCACCAGGTCCTCGTTGACACACTGAAATTAAAACTGAAAACACTCAACAGAAATGTAGATAGAATACCTAGGTTTGATACAACCAAGCTTGTGCAAGATGATCACAGAGAAACATCTGCAATTGAATATAGGAATCTATTTGAATTATTAGAGATTTTGAGATATGAAGGAGAGACACTTGATGAAAAATGGTGTGGTATTAAGGACATATATCAGTAGTTAGTAGTCAGGTTTCGGGACATGCACTTAAAAGGAAAAGCCATGGGTATCAAGTGATACTTAGGATACTATAAAAAGAAACAAAGACAGAAATTGAATGTTGAAGGTTTTCGAGGAAGTAAGGAAAATTACAAAGTAGAGGGTGTGTAATCCAGTATCGATAGAGGTCAAAATAAAAGCCAAGAATGAGGGGGAGGGGGGGGGGGGGTGATATTTAGACAGGAAAGCAGATAAGGCTAACTAAGCTATGAACTCAGGGAGCAGTTATGTTGTAAGAATTGCACATAGAATTATTGATGAAATTTATATGGGAGCCAAGTAGATGGAGCATATGGCCATAAAAAAGAGAGATGGGTCTGTTTTAACAACAGAGGATGAAGAATGGCAAAGTGAGGTCATTAATAGGAAAGACAAAGGGAATAATTTGAATGATATGCATGAAGCTGAGGAACATCTTGATGTTCCCATGGATTAATTCAGAGTGTTTGAAATCGAAGCTAGTATTGAAAAACTCAGGAGATGGAAAGCCCTTGGTCATGGTGGAATAACTGCTGAGATAGAAATGGCTGAAAATTAAGTGAATCCCAGAATACTTATTAAGTTATTTTGTAAAATGTGACATGAAGAGACAAAACCTGATGAAAGGGGGCTAGGGGTGTCGGGGAAAATGGCAAACAAAATAATTACAGAGCCATCATACTTACGTCAATTGTCATGAAAATATATAGGATTTTTATTCTAAATTCACTAGAGAGAAAGATTGAAGGAAAGGTGATATTATTACGTAATTTTGTACTGCACCAGACATCAGGCAAAACTAATTCTGAATAGCTAATGCAGGTATGATCTAAGCAGTAAAAGTGTTACTACTCCTTTTCCTGCTTTTCAGTCTTGTTAATTAACATGATCTCTCCATCTTTGTATTTCAGAAGATTATCCTCGTTACTTGCAAACTTAAGTTTATTTTCCTGCATTATCATTTCAAGATCTTCATTCCATTTACATTCTTTTGTTAGAACATCTCCAATCATGTCTTTCTTTCCATCCAGCCAACTGTAAGACTCAATACAGCCCTCAGTCAACATGTCTTTCATCTCCTGTATGCTGTTCCTGAGAAGCCTTTCCTCAACCTGCTTGGTACTCCCAGCAGATTCTAGTATGGGTATTGAATCTGTGAACAATTTGATTGGAATTTTCTTTCTATACTGACCAAATGATAACTGTTCAATCTGACTCGCAAAAAACTGACTGTTATCAATAATCTTAGTCATACTTCTGGTTTCAGCCGCCTTTGCAGAATGACATACCTTCTGGATAGTCTTTGACTTCGAGTTAATAGGGACCACACGTCTATTTCTCTTACCTCCTAGTAAAATCAGATTACCACTTTTGCTTCTCTCATGTGTATTAAACGAAGCATCTGTAAATCCATATATCTTCAAATATTCTTTTTTGTCAACTCTTGTAAATTCTACTTTATTTGGTCTATCATTTATCTTATCGATTGTATGACAAAATAGCTAGTCCCTCTATAGCTAGTACAAAACGGCTAGTTCCAAAATAGCTAGTATACCAAGACAGCTAGTTCCAAAATAGCTAGTATACCAAAACAGCTAGTTCCAAAATAGCTCGTATACCAAAACAGCTTGTTCCAAAATAGCTAATATACAAAGTTAGCTACTATACTAAGTTAGCTAGTATACCAAAACAGCTAGTGAACAAAAAACTGGAATAAAAAATATTTAAAAACCTGCAAGACTATTTCAAATTCATAAAATTATTTGGTAATGCCAGTATACAAGAAATAAACTTATTCAAATTTAATAAATTCATTGGTAACACCAATATACAAGAAATAGACTATTCAAAATTCATATTTAATCAGTATTTTATAAGATAGGTAATACCACGAAGGAATTCAAATGTCGACATTTCTTCATTTTGGAGTCTTTGTTTTAAAGTTTGAATCCTCCCATTAATTTCTTTGGCTTTTTTGCTTGTAGTCTCCCTTTCGCCCGATAAATAAGAGGTCAACTTATTTCTTTGCATAGTTTCTTCCTTCTGAATACCTCTTAAAAACCGCCATAAGGAAGGGTACGGGGAATCATATAGGGTTTGAATCGCTCGGTGCCATCCTTCAATCATGTTTGTGGTTCTCGGTAATCCATCTGTCGACCTTTGTGCAACGCTCCAAATCATTGGTGAACATAGAGGTGGCTTTCTTCTTCCTCCTGTTCTTTGAGGTCTTCCAATGTATGTATCTTTGAAATGACAGTACAATTCCTCCATTTCTTGCTCCATTTGAAGATCTTCTAGTTTGTCCAGCAATTCTTCAAATGCTTTGGTTATATCATCTGGGTCTAAAGCAGCAAGCAATTTACAATAAAGGCAAGAGTTAGTATCAGTTAGTTACGTAAGTGTTTGTTAACCCAATACTGTGAATTTCACTCCAAATTGCCTGTGGAAGATGGAAGAAACACCCTTGCAACTGTAAATTTGGAAAGACGTATTTGAAAGCATCCATAACTGGTTTCTCAAAATCTGTGGTAATTGTTTTTGGCTGTAAGTCTGGGCGCTTTTCTTTCAAGATACTAAAGGCTTTTTTATATGTTTCCTTTGTTTTATTTGTCAACAAGATGCAGACAGGCAAATAAATATTCACTTTTAATAGCGTGGATCGTGTACAGTAGATAAAATAGTTGTGGAACCATTTTGAATGTACCGTCACATATCAAGAATGTCTAGCATAGTTTCACTTGCGAATATTAGTGTTTCCTGAGAATCACTTTCATCATAAAGTAAAAAGCGTTCTTTAGCACTCCCTATAGTAATTGTTTCAAATTCTTCAGGTAAATTGATTTATGAAAGTGATTCCGGTTCTAGAAAGTAGCCTTCTCTTTTTTGCCTTTTTTGTTGAATGCATTTCGTAAGTGCTTTTCTTTTTGGCATGCAAGACGAAGTTTCACAATCAACATTTTGAGTAATTTTAGCAATGATTCTACGTGGTGGAGCTGTTGAACCAGAAGCTTCGTTTCATAACACACTTAAGGCTATCGTAACTTTTTCTTTGGCATATCGGGTGCATGTGAATGATTCTGACCCAAACTTACATCACTTGTATCACTAAAATCAACCGGAGTTATAGCAGTTCCTTTGCAGCCTTTGATTACGTATTTCCAGGTTTGCGTTTCGTTATTGGTTGTATTCTTTCGATAAACATATCCCTCATGACATATTTGGTCATCCCCTTTTTGCCGTTTTATCACTTTCATGTTGATGGGCTTGTCAAACTAAAACAAATATTTTGGATAACCCAGATTTAAAGTTATTTTAGATAGCGCATATTAAGAGTTACCAATTAGAACTTAGTGTTTGGAACAAGCTATTTCAGAGCCATCCATTTTGAAATATGCTGTTTTGGCATACTAGCTATTTTGGAACTAGCTGTTTTGGTATACAAGCTATTTTGGAACTAGCTGTTTTGGCATACTAGCTGTTTTAGAACTAGCTGTTTTGGTATACTAGCTGTTTTGGTATGCTAGCAATTTTGGAACTAGCTGTTTAAGACTAGCTATTTTGGAACTGGCTATTCTGGGACTAGCTGTTTTGGGTTTCACCCATCTTATCAATTACAAAATTTACCTTTTTTTAAGATCTTTCAATGTAGCACTACTTTTTTTCTTGGACATCTGCAATGCTGCGATAGAAAGTTCAGGTCTTGTATTGGCTGCTAACCAGCTAAACTTTCCCACATACTTGCAAAATACTTTCAGTTCCTGATTAGTCAAAAGTTCACTACCTTTTCTTTTTTTTATATCTTCCACTTTCTCAAGACTCCTCGCATAATCATCCATTGAGATTGTTATTCCAGTTTCTGTTTTGATGATATCTATCCATATGAACCGAAACTTATTCTTTTCTATCTTTGAAACTTGTATTTTTTCTTCACACAAGTCTGTTACTTTCTTTACAAATCCTTTTGTACCAGATATCGAAAAATCATCTACATGAGTAAGTATCATACCAATCAGATTTCCTTCACTCTGCTGATAGTAGTATGCCTCATCCCCACTCATGGTCTTCAGACCCTTTTCTTTGAAAATCTGCTGAACTTTCAGCCAAAATTTTCTACTGGCATCACCCAATCCATATAATGGTTTTCTGAGTTTCCAAATAATATTTTCTTTTTTTTAAATCCTTTGGAGGATCTACAAATACATTCCTGTTAAGTATGTTTGACTATAAAAATGTTGTTTTGATGTCAATAGACTGAAGCTCAAAATTCTCATTTGCAGCCAAGGACAAGAACACTTTCATGCTTTCACACATAGCTGTTGGTCAATCAGCTTGGGGTTTTTCTTTTTCATGAAATCCCTTGGCGACAATTCTCCCTTTGTCATCAGTTTTTTGTCCGTCATGCTTCTCCTTTTTCGTGATCACCCATCTGCTGCCTATCTTTTCTTGCCCTACATCTTCCACTTCCCCGGAAGTGTCAAAATGTAACAAAATTTCATATTCCTTCTTCTTTACTTCTAACACTTCTGGCATCTTGTTATATTTAACAGGAAATTCCACTATATAACTTGTTATTTCCTCACAAAAACACTCGTTTTTTTTTTTAAGTCAACCAGAATGCTCTAATGAAATCCTTCTCAGTTTCCTCTTTATTATCTTGAGATATTGTCTTCATTCTTAGATTACTGGCTGGAGGATCCCCTGATATTTTCTCTTCTCCTACCATTTTAGGAGTAGAGTCCACTGCTTTTGCTTCGTTGTGTGCTTCTCTTGAAATTTCCGAAGGAATATTTCTTTGAGAGCAAAATTGTACTTTGCAACTGGCTACTTTCTTTAAATCGCCATTCACCCAAATGTAAACATCTCTTCCTCTGTGTGTGAACACCTTTACTGGACCACACCAGGCTTTTTTTCATTTTATCTTGGTAAAATACCATATCCCCCTCTTTGTAAATGATATTGAATTTATTGTTTTGATGTTGTGAAGCCTTTTTCAGCTTTGAAGAATATTCAGCTTCACTGAATTGCTTGGTGATCATGTGAGGTCTCTCGATCATTTCCTGTCACCAAATGCATAGGGTTATATCTTAAAATACTGGTTTTTGTATTATGATTCCAAGCAGTCATCTCTACAGCCTTCTTTAAATCCATTTTCTTATATTCCTCTCAAATTTTCTTCACCGTCATATGTGCAGAATAATGGTTACGTTCGTTTATTCCATTGCTCCAGGGTGAGTAATTTGGACCAAATTTTACTTCAAAACCTAGTTTTGAAGCAAACTCGTCAACTTCGTTGTTCTTAAACTCTGGTCCGTTATCTGCCTAGTATCCTTGAGAAGGGAACCCAAACTTTCAGTTCCATACTGTGTTGAGAGATTCAACCACTGACTCGGCGGTTTTACCATTCAAAACTGCTCCTTGAATAAATCTGGTGAAGGAACAGATCATCCATAATACATAAGTCTCTCCATATTGTTTAAAGTCCATGGTTACAATCTGATTAACATAAAAAACTATTGGTAATGCAACTTTAGGAGTGTCCTGGGATCTCTTGCATTTTTTAGATATATTGCAGTTTTCACACACTTCTTTTATAGTTTTTCGCATTTGCTCATTAAGTTTTCCTGCATTTCTATATGCATGAATTAGTTGATTTTCATTCTTGTGGTTAGTTACTTCATGAATCTTCTTCACCTTCTCATAACTCTCTACATCTACTTCCTTCTTCAAGTAAAATACAGTGGTGTCTATAGTCCAAAATTCTCTATCCTCATACAGCTGAAGAAGCATATTACCTCCTGCAGTATACATACATTCGAACTCACGGGTTGTGTCGATGTTGATTGTCACTTTATCTCTATGCATACTTAGATCCATTTTCCATTCATCATAGTATTTTTACCACACAACAATGGCACTTTTTCAGCACCCAGCAAAAAAGCTCAAAGCAAAATCCTTCTGAAAGTATCAGATTTTTCAGATTCCTTTATTGTTATTGGTATTTCTATAATTTCCTTACTTTCATATATTCTACTTGGACCAAATCTGAGTTTTTTGACATATCTCCTTTTATGCAAATTTTCCTTCTTAATACCATTCTTCTTCAGATATTTTTCTAGCCAACTTTTTCCCAACTAAGCTACTTGGACAACCAGTATCCAAAATCAGAGCTCCTACTTCGGTAACTTTTTTAACAAACATTACATCGCTGATATCTACATCAATGATCTCTGATACTTCTTCCATACTTACAAAATTCACATTCTTTCCTTTCTTCAACATTTCTTCAATCTTTTCCAAGGTTTTTGCTACATTTTCTTCGACCATAATCACTCTTTCAGTCAAATTTTGCTGCTGTTTCCGATCATTTGACACAGAACTACTATTGGAAGATGATCTTCCAGTTGAAAACGGCCTACCATTGGAGTATGGTCTAAAACTGGACGACTGCCTCGAAGATGATCCTGGTCTTGATGGTGTGCGCGAGGGAGCTCTCCTATATGTTCCAGACTGAGTCCTCCAAAATCCTGGATTGGAATCTGATCTACGAAATTTATGAAATTCAGGCCTTTGCTTAAAATTTAGCCATCTACTTCTATTTTTGCCATAGTGAACTGAAGACAAATTCTCAGATGATCCTGAAAATTTAGTTCTAATATTTTTATTATTTTCAATTTTTAACTTTCTGTATTCGATCTTCAGAAGATTAAAAACTTCATTGTCTTCTGGCGGTCTCCTATCAGTTCCATCATGCGTCTCCATAGCATCCATCAGTCTTCTTTTCTTTTCTTCATTAATATTCCCCCGATCATATGCTTTTTATACTATCATAACACCTAACAAGTAATATAAATGTACAGTAACTTACTCTCTCAAATAATCACAAATCAAGACTTCAAACTTGTCCCAGTAAGTTTCATTAGTATCCTCTTCTTTTACGGAAAATTCCAGGATTGACTTGAGAACATCAATACACTTCTCTTCTATAGTTTTTGCATACTTTTTCTTAAGAATTTCCAAAACTGCTGCTACATTTTTGTTTAGAGCCTCAGATGTTTTATCCAATAACACAGAAACAACAAAATCTTTGACATTATTATTTTTCTTCAGGCTCTCTACTAAATCAGTATACTTCGTAAAATTATCATCCTTGTTCGAGGTATTCCACGCTTCTACTGGAAAAAACTTCTCAAAAGTTTGATCAACCCAGATTGAAGGAGGTTTCGCTATAGTAATCTATGTTGATCTTTTCGCTTCCAATCCTTTGGTAATTTCTTCACCAATAGTTTTTCCCATTGTAATGATTGCTGTTAAATCATAAGCACCTTCCTTTACCACACTTGTCGAAATATCTTTATGCATAATTTTGATATGCTGTTCCTTTTCCATCCTGTTCATGAAATTCTTTTTACATATATCACATTTAATAGCTGTTTTTCTTTTGACCACACGTGCCACATTTACAGAAAACATTCCATGTGCAGACAAAATATTTTCTATCCTATCTACTTCCTCCTGGGTCCATTTCCTATTTTGGTCACTATCCTTTTCATCCTTTATGTGGCCAAGCCAAGGTCCTCCACAATTTTTACAATGATGAAAGACAAAACTACCATCGATTTTCTGAATATGACCAAATTTTTCAAGTTCACAAATCTCTTTTTTCAAGTCCATGCTTTCTCTGTACATAACATCCATTTTATTTTAATTTTTCTTAAACACCAGAGGGATTTTAAGGGTAACCTTCAGCTTAAATTTTCGAAACGTTTAGATTTGAAAAATATTAACTTAATTTATCTTTATGAAATTAAAAGAAAAAAAATACATGCATACTAGAGGTCTCGTAAATTTACTTGGGTGTAAAACTTCTCACTCAGAATTTTCTTTGAAGCGTCAACTTATGTCAACCAGCGTCAACTTTTCAATAGAAGAAGTAATACTGGTAATATAAGTAATACCTCTTGTTGTCTTCATCCTACACGAGGAACCTTACACTCCGCATATAATCTTAGGGGGAGCTTTTTGGCGAGAAAAGTTCAAGTTCCTTTGTTCTTCTAAACATAGCTGATGGTTGACCCCTCCAACCCCCTTGGTAACTGTGTTTTACTCCATGTTTTCTGGCATTTTAGACTTTACAGAAATTTTCTCAAAACTCTCGGAACTTATTAATCACAAAAAAACACTTGATAATCTCGATGTCTTCTCTGATTTGTATATAAGGTCCAAGATTCGATGACGTCTCTGCTACCAATTGTTATATCCCAATTGTACTTGCTGGAATAACCAGAGATAATACCGACGTCCTTAAACATTCTTTATTTGTCTTCAACCGAAGCTACAGTAATTCTGCTAATCCAATAGCTATTTACAGACTAGTGAGATAAGTATTTACGTAGCCAGAGGTAAGTATTAACTGCTCTTCGGTAAATGATCAACAACCCAATTTAACAACATATTTACAAAACTGCTGTACTCTAACCCTGGATAGGTACGCTCCTCGGACACCCCTTTAAGGGTATACTCGGTCGCGCGCGACCCCGACGCAAAAACAAATTGTTGAAAAATCTGTTTTTGCAGTAACCGCCCTTTTTTTTTTGCCAAAAAGAAAATCAATGAATGCTTAAAACTACTGTAAAGATAAATACTTCTCACCTGCAGAAAAACTATTCATTATAAATATTTAAATAAATTAAGTAGAAAAAAAATACCTTACATAAAAATTCATAAAAAAAAAATATATATATACACAAATCCTTTTAGGAATTGATTCTTGAATGTTCAGGACACATCTTGATGTATTTTGGATGAAGTCGGACCCATGGAGGTGAAGATCTGAAATGAGAAAAAAAGGGTAACTTTTTTGGCCAATAAAATTTGTCCAAATTTCATGAATTTTTTTGGGTACCCAAATGAAATAGGAAGTGGCTAATTTTTTTAGGGAATAAACATATGTTATCCTAAAATAGAAATTTGTAAAAGAATCTTCATTATTTTGTAAATTACATTTATATCAGGGGCCATATTTAAAGGTAATTTTTTGAGTACTTAGAAATTTCGTAAAAAATACATATATTCAATATATAATATGATATTTATGCAGGTAAAAATATACCAAAATATCACACATTCTATAGGGAACAGGAATATATAAAGATAGGGCAACTTACGCTTCGGATATGTCCACAAAATGGCCGCCAACCACACTGACTCAGACTCCCTAATCTGCCACCTGAAATGTAGGAAGGGTATGTTAATTTCAAGGTGTTATTTACTAATCTAATTATTCTTGGATATGAATAAAAATTGTATGGTGGGTTACTGGATGATTGTCGATTATTTTACGACTATAAAATTAGAATTCTGACCCAAAAAAATTTTTTGAAGGGAAATAAAATCGAAAAAAAAATTGTAAAACAATATAATATTTTAACTAAAAAAATTTGATGATATTCAATCAAAAAAGAAGTAAACAAAATTTTCATGTTGTAACTTACAAATAACGCTGCGTTACAGTTTGGACAGACGCTACAGTTTGGACAGAGGACACTCTGGTGGATCAGACAAACAGGACTCTTGCACCGGAGACACGCAGTGTTTGTCTTGCGGTCGTCCCTAGGTGGGCAGCTGTGACAGCGAATCCTTTTAAGGAGTTTTATGTGGCCAACGGCAATTTGAGGTCATGGTGGTTCCTGCTCAGGTATCTTGAAAGTATCCACCTTGATTTGACGGAGTCCCTTCGACAAACTGTGTGACGTCAGATACCGATGTATTGCCTGGGGAGCACACAACTCGTAGGCGATATCTCTGAGGAACGTTCGCCTTAGCATTGTCTTGGCGAAGGTCACGCACGTATAGAGAATATAAGAATTTACCATTATTATATTCAATATCCCGTAAAAGAGAGTCAGGGGCCAGCGTCGTGACTTACGAATACAACTAGATGTAGAACACATCTGGTCGAATGTGTCTACACCTCCCTTGGTCGCATTATAAAACATCTGAATGTCGGTCTTCCTTATTTCGACTTCAGACGGATCATGATGCAGGGAACTCAACAGCATCACCTTCTTAGTCCTACTAATTTGCTGATACTGTAGAGTTAGATTGTGTTTGTAATTGAACACTGCCACTGAGTCCTTTGGGGGAAGCATCTTCTCCATAAGTTACTTAGTAATATAAGGCTTTTGGCGAATGGTGCCATACAAATGCATGTCCTTATCCAAGAGTGACAAAGCGAGCGGTAGCGTCGTGAAAAAGTTATCCATCTTCACTGTGCGGCCACTTCTCTGAAAAGGTGCCACAAGATCAGACGTAAAAACTTCTCCAAGCGTCGATCCTCTTGGTATCTGGACAGTGTCCTTCCCCAAGTAGGCAATCGCATTACACATGTAATGGGTATCGGCATCACACGCCAATACAATCTTGATATCATACCTAGAAGAAGGGAAATAGAATTAGTAACTAATAAAGGTAAAAAGATAAAAAAAAATAAAAAAAATACACAATAAACAATTATATTACTAATCAATAAAGTAATAATAATAATAATAATAATAATAATAATAATAATAATAATAATAATAATAATAATATTAATAATAAATATATAAGAAAAACATTTACAAATACGAAAGATAAACTATCAGATAAATAAATGACCAAATTATACATAGATAGAGATAGATAGAGATAGAATAGATGATATATTATATTTTAGATACATAAATCATATAGCAAGTTCTTTACTTCACAAAATATATATATTTATATATATATATATATATATATATATATATATATATATATATATATATATATATATATATATATATATATATATATATATATATATATATATATATATATATATATATATATATATATATATATATATATATATATATATATATATATATATATATATATATATATATATATATATATACACATATATATATATATATATATATACACACATATATATATATATATATATATATATATATATATATATAATGAATAAACAATTTTTTATGAATACAAAACAATAATAACATGTGCAAATATAAAAAACAAAGAATTTTACTTACTTAGCAGGTTTATTTGGAATGTACTGTACATCTTGAATGGACAGCGCCCCCGGAAAGGGACAAGCTGTTCATCCACAGTCAGATGTGGTCCTGGGCTATAATTGCTTAGACAATTGGTCACCACGTGATCGAAGAGTTTTCTAATGGGTGCGAGGCGATCCATTTTCACCCTCTCTGCTCTGGTGGCCGAATCATCGAAGCGAAGAACCCTCACCAACCAGGTGAAACGACGCTCGTTCATTGTACATCTGTACAAAGGATTTCCCTCTGTTAGGTTCCACATGTCTTACGTCGGTGTATGGTTGTCCGACCGCACTGCCGTCATTATTAGGATACCAATAAACGCCTTCAGTTCCCTCAGGTCAATGTCCCTGAGGGCAACGTTCCCCTTATGATGGTAATGACTCCTCAATAGGGCAAGGCGTTCATTAGAATGCAAAACAACCTCGGCTAGCATGCGGTCGCTCAAAAAGAGCGAGAAAATGTCGGACACTTTGGTCGCTCCCAACGTGAGAGAAGTGGGACCCCCAGGCTCAATCCTTGGTGTGAACATATGGGGGAGGGTGGGATTTGGGTCTCTATGCCAAACAAACAGTACCATCGGGACCTTGAACCGATTCAGCATCTATATGGGTGATTGCCGTCCTCCTGGCTGCCTGTAGATCCCCCCTTCTCCTCTTTCTGCTTTTCTCCTCCACTGGCGTGAGCTGAGGTACCGTTACTGGGGGCTGACCACGTGAAGTAGATGTCACAGAAGTTGTTATTGTGCTGGCTGGGACAACAAGAGAACCAGAAGCCCCAACCCCCTCTTCCTCCCCCACATCGTCGTCGGCTTCTCCATCTCCATTCCCTAAGCCGATAATTTCAGGATTAGGGGTCACTTCCTGTTCCTGCCTGACCACCTGCTCCAACTCATCAATATTGACAAATTCATCGTCAGTGACGTCATCGATCTCCAATGCATCATCCGCATCGCTATCAAACTGCTCTAAGAGCTGATTTATGGCATCCAAGCCCAATGATTCTCTCTTGCTCGCCATTTTGATAATTGCAAAGAATTAGAAAAAATTAGAAATACGCATTCGATGAAAAATGGATCCCCTACCAATATATCTAAGGCAAAAAACAATGTCATGCATGGGTAGCCAGATCATCTAGAAACACTTTCCAACACTATAAAAATATAAGTTTTGCGACACTATTTGCCAATTTCTTACGGTAACATGACTAAGCAAAAAATGCAAAACAAATAAAAAGGGGCACTCGATGAAAAATGGCAAAGTGCTAATGGTGTGCATTTCAAAAAAGAAATTTCAGCCACGTGGTAGGCAAACCATCAAGGCACATTTTCCGACAAATAAACATCTAAATGAATCATTACTCTGTGATAGTTCCTTAGAAAGTAGTAATTTTGAAAGAAATGGGAAAAAACAAAAAAAGTGGCAATCGCAGGAAAATCGAACACATACCTATATATACGCCATATCTGGCTAAAAAAATAGATAGGCATGGGTAGCCAGATCATCTAGAAACACTTTCCAACGCTAAAAAAATACAAGTTTTGTGACACTATTTGCCAATTTCTTACGGTAACATGACTAAGCAAAAAAATGCAAAACAAATAAAAAGGGGCACTTGCGGAAAACTGGCCAACATTCTAATATACGGCATCTCAGATAAAAAAAAAATTCATGCACGTGGTAGCCCAACCATCAAGGCACACTTTTCAACAAATAAACATGAAAAAAAAATCAATACTATATGGCAATTCCTTACTACGTAGTAAATTTTTATAAATATTGAAAAAAACAGAAATTGGCAACAGCAGGAAAATACCCCACATAC
>NC_090758.1:44511292-44513792 GCF_036898095.1 Palaemon carinicauda
TGAACTCCTCCTCAATGTAATCTGGGCTACAAATTCTCAATGCCCTAAGGTACATGAAAGAAAAAACGGAATGCTTTATATTTTCAGAGTGACCGCTCACTCTAAATATATATATATATATATATATATATATATATATATATATATATATATATATATATATATATATATATATATATATATATATATTCATATATACATATATATTATAAATATATATAAATGTACAATAATATATATATTTACATATATAAACATATATATATATATATATAGCCTATATATATATATATATATATATATATATATATATATATATAAGTATACATATATATATATATATATATATATATATATATATATATATACATATATATATATATTTATATATACATTATATATATAAAATATATATATATATATATATATATATATATATATATATATATATATATGTTTATATATGTAAATATATAATATATTATTGTACATTTATATATATATATATATATATATATATATATATATATATATATATAAATATATATATATATATATATGTATATATATATATGTTTATATATGTAAATATATATATTATTGTACATTATATATATATTATATATATATATATATATATATATATATATTATTATTATTATTATTATTATTATTATTATTATTACTATCCAAGCTACAACCCTAATTGGAAAAGCAAGATGCTATAAGCCCAGGGGCTCCAATAGGGAAAAATAGCCCAGTGAGGAAAGGAAATAAGGAAATAAATAACTGAAGAAAACAAATTAACAATAAATCATTCTAAAAAAAGTAATGTCAAAAGAGATATATCATATATAAACTATTAACAACGTCAACAACAAAAATGTCATATATAAACTATAAAAAGACTCATGTCCGTCTGGTCAACAAAAAAGCATTTGCTCCAACTTTGAACTTTTGAAGTTCTACTGATTCAACAACCCGATTAGGAAGATCATTCCACAACTTGGTAACAGCTGGAATAAAACTTCTAGAGTACTGCGTAGTATTGAGTCTTATGATGGAGAAGGCCTGGCTATTAGAATTAACTGCCTGCCTAGTATTACGAACAGGATAGAATTGTCCAGGGAGATCTGAATGTAAAGGATGGTCAGAGTTATGAAAAATCTTATGCAACATGCATAATGAACTAATTGATCGACGGTGCCAGAGATTAATATCTAGATCAGGAATAAGAAATTTAATAGACCGTAAGTTTCTGTCCAACAAATTAAGATGAGAATCAGCAGCTGAAGACCAGACCGGAGAACAATACTCAAAACAAGATAGAATAAAAGAATTAAAACACTTCTTCAGAATAGATTGATCACCGAATATCTTAAAAGACTTTCTCAATAAGCCAATTTTTTGTGCAATTGAAGAAGACACAGACCTTATATGTTTCTCAAAAGTAAATTTGCTGTCAAGAATCACGCCTAAAATTTTGAAAGAGTCATACAAATTTAAAGAAACATTATCAATACTGAGATCCGGATGTTGAGGAGCCACCGTCCTTGACCTACTTACAATCATACTTTGAGTTTTGTTAGGATTCAACTTCATACCCCATAATTTGCACCATGCACTAATTTTAGCTAAATCTCTATTAAGGGATTCACCAACCCAAGATCTACATTCAGGGGATGGAATTGATGCAAAGAGAGTAGCATCATCTGCATATGCAACAAGCTTATTTTCTAGGCCAAACCACATGTCATGTGTATATAGTATGAAAAGTAATGGGCCAAGAACACTACCCTGTGGAACACCGGATATCACATTCCTATACTCACTATGGTGCCCATCAACAACAACTCTTTGAGATCTACTACTTAAAAAATCAATAATAATGCTAAGAAACGACCCACCCACTCCCAACTGTTTCAGTTTGAAAACAAGGGCCTCATGATTAACACGGTCAAAGGCAGCACTAAAATCAAGGCCAATCATACGAACTTCCCGACCACAATCAAGGGATTTCTGTACTGCATTGGAGATTGTAAGAAGGGCATCACATGCTCCAAGGCCTTTCCGAAAACCAAATTGCAAACTAGGGAATAGATGATTACCTTCAGCAAACCTATTAAGACGTTTTGCCAGAAGACGTTCAAAAACTTTAGATAATATGGGAGTTATGGAAATTGGGCGGTAATCAGTGGGACTTGAGCTACCACAAACACATTACATAGAGGAGTAACATTACCAATTCTCCAACAAGTGCTAAAAGCTCCTCTTCTTGCTAACTTGCGTAAAATTACAGATAACTTTGGAGCTAAGAAATCTGCTGTCTTTATAAAAAACAAAGGAAAAATACCATTAGGGTCTACACCTCCATAAGCATCAAGGTCCAACAACAGAGCTTTAATCTCACGAGATCGAAAAGCTAAACTAGTTAGTTTAGCCTCAGGAAAACAGGAATGAGGAAGTTCAAGTTTTTCATTACTCTGTTTACTGTCAAAAA
>NC_090758.1:44518792-44531292 GCF_036898095.1 Palaemon carinicauda
GACATCAGCAAAATTGTCAGGAGAGCAAAGTAAACAAACTGCGCGATCGATCCTATGCCAATATCTGAAGTAATTGGAGAAAGAGACTTTTTTAGTCTAGCAGAAATAATTATGAGAATAGCAAATGCAAGCATTGATGAATGTAAGTTTCCCAAATCTGAGAAAATGGGTATAGTCACACCAATTCTGAAAAAAAATTAACTGGACTGCCAGGAATTAAGCTCATAAAGAACTATTTATAATCTATCCTTTGTCTCAAAATTGCTTGAATATGTAATTTTTCAACAAGTAATAGAAGTTATAGAAGTAATAGAAGCTTTGCCTGAAAACCAATCTGCTTACAGAAAACTATACTCTACGGAGACAGCCATCTGCTGGTTGTAAATGATATGCTAGAAATGATGGATGAAAATAAATATGGTATTTTAATATTACTCGATCTCAGTGCTGCTTTCGATCGCCATGGCTTAAGAGCTTTAGACTTTGCCTCTGAATCAGGCTGTGAGCAAATCATAAATGAAGCTACTCACAGGTCTGGTAATTGATTGGACCTCGTATACACTGACTCCCCTGGCGTTATAACTAGTAAGGTTGGTTCTCCAGTTGGGACTTCTGATCATGCCTTGATTTCATTATTAGTGAAGACTGAGCAGCCTGTCCCTGATATATCATATTCCTGTAAAATTTATATGAAATCCCAAGCAGACTGGAATGGGATTTTGCATGATCTTTATTGCTTGAATTGGTCACAATTATATAATCGTGTAGATCCTGTTGTCCCTTTGAATGAGAATCTAGTCAACATAATTGATAGGCGTATCCCTTCTCGTGTGCTAAGGTACCGAATGAAGGACAAACCATGATTCAATGATGATTGTAGACGTGCTTATTTGGAGAAGCAGGAGGCCTATGACCTTTGGAAGGGTAACAGATCAGATTTGACCTGGAACAACTATACTCAGCTTCGAGCTTTTGCTCAGTGTGTTTATGCCTCAACTGAAAAGGAGTACAATTTAATCATAAAAGAAACCCTCTCTGGTACAACTCAGGAACATAAAAGGTGGTCTACCCTTAATACCCTGGATAGGTACGGTCCTCGGACACCCCTTTAAGGGTATACTCGGACGCGAACGACCCCGACGGCAAAAAAAATTCTTGAAAAATCAGTTTTTGCAGTAACCTCCTTTTTTCTTTTGCCAAAAAAAAAACTTCAATGAATGCTTAAAACAACTGTAAAGATAAATACTACTCATCTGCAGAAAAACTATTTATTATAAATATTTTAAAAAATTAAGTAGAAAAAAAAAAGACCTGACATAAAAATTCATAAAAAAAAAGTTTATACATATATACACAAATCCTTTTAGGAATTGATTCTTGAATGTTTAGGACACATCTTGATGTATTTTGGATGAAGTCAGACCCATGGAGGTGAAGATCTGAAATGAGAAAAAAAGGGTAACTTTTTTTGGCCAAAAAAATTTGTCCAAATTTCATGAATTTTTTTGGGTACCCAAATGAAATAGGAAGTGGCTAATTTTTTTAGGGAATAAACATATGTTATCCTAAAATAGAAATATGTAAAAAAATCTTCATTATTTTGTAAATTACATTTATATCAGGGGCCATATCTAAAGGTAATTTTTTGAGTACTTAGAAATTTCGTAAAAAAATACATATATTTAATATATAATATGATATTTATGCAGGTAAAAATATACCAAAATATCACAAATTCTATAGGGAACAAGAATATATATAGATAGGGCAGCTTACGCTTCGGATATGTCCACAAAATGGCCGCCAACCACACTGACTCAGACTCCCTAATCTGCCACTTGAAATGTAGGAAGGGTATGTCAATTTCAAGGTGTTATTTACTAATCTAATTATTATTGGATATGCATAAAAATTGTATGGTGGGTTGCTGGATAATTGTCGATTATTTTACGACTATAAAATTAAAATTCTGACCCAAAAAATTTTTTTGAAGGGAAATAAAATCGAAAAAAAAAATGTAAAACAATATTTTAGCTAAAAAAACTTGATGATATTCAATCAAAAAAAAAGTAAACAAAATTTTCCGACAAATAAACATCTAGAGGAATCATTACTCTGTGATAGTTCCTTAGTACGTAGTAATTTTGAAAGAATTGGGAAAAAAACGAAAAAATGGCAATCACCGGAAAATCGAACACATACCTATATATACGCCATATCTGGCTAAAAAAAAGATAGGCATGGGTAGTCAGATCATCTAGAAACACTTTCCAACACTATAAAAATATAAGTTTTGCGACACTACTTGCCAATTCCTTACGGTAACATGACTAAGCAAAAAAATGCAAAACAAATAAAAAGGGGCACTCGCGGAAAAATGGCTAACATTCTAATATACGGCATTTCAGAAAAAAAAAAAATCAGCCACGTGCTAGGCAAACCATCAAGGCACATTTTCCGACAAATAAACATCTAAATGAATAATTACTCTGTGATAGTTCCTTAGTACGTAGTAATTTTGAAAGAAATGGGAAAAAACGAAAAAATGGCAATCACAGGAAAATCGAACACATACCTATATATACGCCATATCTGGCTAAAAAAAGAAGATAGGCATGGGTAGCCAGATCATCTAGAAACACTTTCCAACACTTTAAAATTATAAGTTTTGCGACACTACTTGCCAATTCCTTACGGTAACATGACTAAGCAAAAAAATGCAAAACAAATAAAAAGGGGCACTCGTGGAAAAATGGCCATTCTAATATATGGCATTTCAGAAAAAAAAAAATTTCAGCCACGTGCTAGGCAAACCATCAAGGCATATTTTCCGACAAATAAACATATAAATGAAATATTACTCTGTGATAGTTCCTTAGTACGTAGTAATTTTGAAAGAAATGGGAAAAAAACGAAAAAAATGGCAATCACAGGAAAATCGAACACATACTTATATATACGCCATATCTGGCTAAAAAAAAAATAGGCATGGGTAGCCAGATCATCTAGAAACACTTTCCAACACTATAAAAATATAAGTTTTGCGACACTACTTGCCAATTCCTTACGGTAACATGACTAAGCAAAAAAATGCAAAACAAATAAAAAGGGGCACTCGCGGAAAAATGCCCAACATTCTAATATACGGCATCTCAGATAAAAAAAAAGACATGCACGTGTTAGCCCAACCATCAAGGCACACTTTCTAACACATAAACATGAAAAAAAAATCAATAATATACGGCAATTCCTTACTACGTAGTAATTTTTTACAAATATTGAAAAAAAACAGAAATTGGCAACCGCAGTTAAATACCCAATATACCAATAACTACGTCGTATCTGACAAAAACAAAATCACGCATGGGTAGCCAGATCATCTAGACACACTTTCCAACATTAAAAAAGCAAAAGTTTTACGACACTATTTCGCAATATCTTACGGAAAAATGACTTGGCAAAAAAATGAAAAAAAATGAAAAAGGGACACTCGCGGTAAAATGCCCGACATTCTAATATACGACATCTCAGATAAAAAAAAAAGACATGCACGTGTTAGCCCAACCATCAAGGCACACTTTCTAACACATAAACATGAAAAAAAAATGAATAATATACGGCAATTCCTTACTACGTAGTAATTTTTACAAATATTGAAAAAAAAAACAGAAATTGGTAACCGCAGTTAAATACCCAATATACCAATAACTACGTCGTATCTGACAAAAACAAAGTCATGCATGGGTAGCCAGATCATCTAGACACACTTTCAAACACTAAACAAGCAAAAGTTTTACGACACTATTTGGCAATATCTTACGGAAAAATGACTTGGCAAAAAAATGAAAAAAAATGAAAAAGGGGCACTCGCGGTAAAATGGTCCTCGTGGTGATGAACGACCTTTTAACTAAAAAAAAAAACATGCACATGGTAGCCAAACAATCCACCAAGACTTTCCACAACTGATAACCTATACAAGTTGCACCATTCTACGACAATTTCATAATACGTAATAACTTTGATAATTATGCAAACTACCTTAGAAGGGTAAACTCGGACGCGAACGACCCCGACGCGTCTCAGAAATCGGGGAAGGAGTACAGCTACAGCAATGCACATCTGGACACTACTAGAGCGTGTAGGGGAGACACCTCCTGCAGGTCGATCACCCACAAATTCAGTCACGGGGGTGAGTCACGTGAGAAAAACCTGTTTTTTTTTGACGCTCGGGGTCGCGAACGACCCACCGTACCTATCCAGGGTTAAATCTGCACTCTTTGGTGTAGATGCAACAGTTCCTCCTTTACTTAAACCAGATGGCTCAGTCACTCACTGTCCAAAGGAAAAGGCAACCCTTTTGGCTGATGTTTTTGACAGTAAACAGAGTAATGAAAAACTTGAACTTCCTCATTCCTGTTTTCCTGAGGCTAAACTAACTAGTTTAGCTTTTCGATCTCGTGAGATTAAATCTCTGTTGATGGACCTTGATGCTTATGGAGGTGTAGACCCAAATGGTATTTTTCCTTTGTTTTTTATAAAGACACCAGATTCTTAGCTCCAAAGTTATCTGTTATTTTGCGCAAGTTAGCAAGAAGAGGAGCTTTTAGCACTTGTTGGAGAATTGGTAATGTTACTCCTCTATGTAAATGTGTTTGTGGTAGCTCAAGTCTCATTGATTACCGCACAATTTCCATAACTCCCATATTATCTAAAGTTTTTGAACGTCTTCTGGCAAAACGTCTTAATAGGTTTGCTGAAGGTAATCATCTATTCCCTAGTTTGTAATTTGGTTTTCGTAAAGGCCTTGGAGCATGTGATGCCCTTCTTACAATCTCCAATGCAATATAGAAATCCCTTGATTGTGGTCGGGAAGTTCGTATGATTGGCCTTGATTTTAGTCCTGCCTTTGACCGTGTTAATCATGAGGCCCTTGTTTTCAAACTGAAACAGTTGAGAGTGGGTGGGTCGTTTCTTAGCATTGCTATTGATTTTTTAAGTAGTAGATCTCAAAGAGTTATTGTTGATGGGCACCATAATGAGTATAGGAATGTGATATCCGGTGTTCCACAGGGTAGTGTTCTTGGCCCATTACTTTTCATACTATATACACACGACATGTGGTTTGGCCTAGAAAATAAGCTTGTTGCATATGCAAATGATGCTACTCTCTTTGTATCAATTCCATCCCTTGAATGTAGATCTGGGGTTGGTGAATCCCGTAATAGGGATTTAGCTAAAATTAGTGCATGGTGCAAATTATAGGGTATGAAGTTGAATCCTAACAAAACTCAAAGTATGATTGTAAGTAGGTCAAGGACGGTGGCTCCTCAACATCCGGATCTCAATATTGATAATGTTTCTTTAAATTTGTATGACTCTTTCAAAATTTTAGGTGTGATTCTCGACAGCAAATTTACTTTTGAGAAACATATAAGGTCTGTGTCTTCTTCAATTGCACAAAAAACTGGCTTATTGAGAAAGTCTTTTAATTCTTTTATTCTACCTTATTTTGAGTATCGTTCTCCTGTCTGGTCTTCAGCTGATGATTCTCAACTTCATTTGTTGGACAGAAACTTACGGTCTATTAAATTTCTTATTCCTGATCTAGATATTAATCTCTGGCACCGTCATTCAATTAGTTTATTATGCATGTTGCATAAGATTTTTCATAACTCTGACCATCCTTTACATTCAGATCTCCCTGGACAATTGTATCCTGTTTGTAATACTAGGCAGGCAGTTAATTCTAATAGCCAGGCCTTCTTCATCATAAGACTCAATACTACGCAGTACTCTAGAAGTTTTATTCCAGCTGTTTCCAAGTTGTGGAATGATCTTCCTAATCGGGTTGTTGAATCAGTAGAACTTCAAAAGTTCAAAGTTGGAGCAAATGCTTTTTTGTTGACCAGGCGGACATGAGTCTTTTTATAGTTTATATATGACATATTTGTTTTTGACGTTGTTAATAGTTTATATATGACATATCTCTTTTGACATTAATTTTTTAGAATGATTTATTTTTAATTTGTTCTCTTCAGTTATTTATTTCCTTATTTACTTTCCTCACTGGGCTATTTTTCCCTATTGGAGCCCCTGGGCTTATAGCATCTTGCTTTTCCAATTAGGGTTGTAGCTTGGATAGTAATAATAATAATAATAATAACTGCTACTAAATGATCTACGGTCCATCGGCGTTGAATATCAAGCTTTCAAATACCTAAAGGACTATTTGATTGGTAGAAATTACTGTGTACAAATTGGAAACTCATATTCATCATATGAACCCTTAAACAGAGGGGTACCCCAAGGGAGTGTACTTGGCCAAATCTTATTCTGCATCTATACTATATACTATTTGTCTATCGAAAATACCACAAAAGTATGGCGAGAAGTTTAAACTATTTGCAGATGACACAATATTTTACTTCTCCATAAATGATATACATGAAACTACAGGAACTCTAAACTGAATTCTTGATAGTGTTAGAGAATGGATGAGATTTAAACAACTAGAATTAAATGAGAACAAAACTGAATTCATGGTGGTGGGCAAGAGAAACAGCGTGAGAAACTTAGATGATATTCATCTAGTAAACTTCGAGATCTAGGTGTATTTCTTGACTGTAATCTGTCTCTAAAGACCCAAATAAAGAATGTAATAAAAGTGCTGGTTATCATCTAAGAAATATTGCGTTTGTAAAAAAAAGTACCTAGAAGAAAATTCTGTTAAGAAACTTGTAATAAACTTTTTATTACCAGGATTGACTACTGCAACTCTATCTACTACAATTTACCATAAGTCCAACTTAAGAAAATACAAAACATAATGAACAGAGGAGCAAGACTGTTAAAAAGTGTCCCACCTAGAGAAAGGATCACCTCTATACTAATTGATTTGCTCTGTCTGATATTAAAGTGAGAATTGAATTCAAAATATGTACAATAACCCACCAAGTTATCAGAACCGGTCGTCCAAAATACTTAAGAGAATTGCTACATATTGCGCAGCCAACAAATCGTGTCGATACGATAATAGTTACAGATGGCTTCAAACTGTTAGAACCTAGATTTATATCCACTTTGGGCTCCAGAGCCTTTAAATATGCGGCCCCGAGACTATATAGTAAGCTCCCACGAAACATTCGAATGATTGAAGACATTAAGGCTTTCAAGAGGAAACTGAAGACTTTCTTATTTCATGAGTCTTTTGACAGTGACGATTTAACAGTAAATGAACAATATGTGACTTGAAAAGATAAATACTGTGAACGAACAAGGTAAAACGACATTGGAGGTCCTATATAGAGTGGGGTTCCGCTGCTGTATGGGACCGGAAAAGCAGCCATCAAAGTAAAGTAAATTAAGTAAAGTAAGTAAACCTGGTCTTGCATTCTTTTGAACTTAACTTGATAATAAAAACAACAAACAAATCAACATTTTTTTTCTGCATCTGCCTTCAAGGCTATACATGATATCACTCCAATATCAAATACACATTGCTATGTTCAACCTCAATCCGCAAACACTTGCCAAACTTCTAAAGTTTTTAATCTGAAAATCAGCTTGTCGTACTGGCTCAGAACCCGAAATTATTTGACTTGATAAGCAGCTTTTAAATATGGAAAATAAACTTTACCTAGTAAAGTTTGAACGTCAGAATGACTACTCGTCGAACCTCACTTCCTATTTAAACTTCCAAGCCACGCCCCCTTGTTATTATTCTGATTTCCACAAAAGAAAATATTTTTTTTTTCTAATTCTACTTATTCAAACAAAATAAATGATATTACTAACATTATTAGAACCAGTACCGACAGCACTTGCCTCAGAAACAGTCTCCTTTATGTCAGCAGAAACGTGTCTATACTTTTTAGTATGTGTGATCATGATTATATTTTTAAGGCACCTCCACAATTGCAACATTTTGGAAAAAGTATTACATTATTTTTCATCTTATTCAAACATTCTTTAGGGACATGAGTTTTGCCGTAATGTCTACATTTAAAGTTTCTCCCACATTAATATGCAAAATAAATCCATTTGCCAAGTAGAAATCATAAAATAGGATTTGCATTATATACTTTTAACCCGTTTATTTCAAAGGTAAGGAAAGTTATTTTCCCTGGAGTTTCACCTATTACAAGTGAAATCACCAGTGGTTTTAAACTAGTCCTTTCGCCAGCATCTATCAAGCTACTACGTATTTCCTCTCCAATATGTATAATGTTTCCTCCCAAGCGTACATAGTGTTTTCTCTCAAATGTGTATATTGTTTGTTAAAAGATTGGACCTTCCGTGGTTGAGGTTGGAAGAAGTGCAGTGTATATATGAGTAAAGTTATATTGTAAAAATTTATTGGTTTCTGTGACTGGCCCTTTGTGATCATTAAGTTAAAATTGAAATGTATTTGTTTTTGCTTAACCGTTCAGTAACCTTGCGTGAGCCCAAAAGATATAAGAGTAACAGATACGTATATGTGAGTGTAATTAATGCTTATCCACTATAGTGTTAATATGCAAAGAACTTTCTAAGCTTTTTGTTTTACGAGTGTTTGCTGTTCAACGTTACACACAGAAAGTCACATACACAAACACACGCATCCACAAACAGACAATCATACATACACAACACTCAAACATACAGACACACACATACACGTATATATACATATATATATATATATATATATATATATATATATATGTATATACATATATATGTATATATATATATATATATATGTGTGTGTGTGTGTGCGTGTGTGTGTATGTGTGTATTTATATTTATATATATAAACATATAAATGTTCATATATATATATATATATATACATACATATATATATATATATATATATATATGTTTATATATGCATATATATATATGTATATATATATATATATATATATATATAAATACACATATATATATATATATAATATATTTGTATATAATATATGTAATTATATGCATATATATATATATATATATGTATATATATATATATATATATATGAATAAATAAGTATATATATATTTTATTTATATAACATACTGTATATATACTATATATAAAAATATATGTATATATATATGTATATATATATATATATATATAAATATATATATATATATATATATAAATATATATATATACATATATATATATATATATATACATAAGTTTATATATGATTATATATATATATATATATATTTATATATATAGTTATATATAAATATATAATTACATATACACACACATATATATATATATATATATACAGATATATATATATATATATATGTATATATATAACTATATATATAAATATATATTATTATATATACATATATATATGTATGTATGTATAGACATATACACACATATATATATATATAATATTATTATATATACATATATATATATATATGTATGTATGTATAGACATATACATATATATATATATATATATATATGTTTACAAATAAATGAATATATGTATATATATATATATATATATATTTATATCTAAATATATACTGTATATGTATAAATATATATATATATATATATATATGTGTGTGTGTGTTTGTGTGTGTGTCTGCTGGTCTGGGTATGTATGTGTGTGAGGCGCACGTGCGTGTGTTCTTGTGTGTGTATGTCATATGTTTCAGTTATATATTTTTTTTCGCTAACAGTTCATAGTTAATAGTTATAACTAAATACTCTCTCTCTCTCTCTCTCTCTCTCTCTCTCTCTCTCTCTCTCTCTCTCTCTCAATCGATCGATTGATCGAGAACAGGTCTCCTTTAGATGTTAAACCTGGCAACGTACAATGTAAAAACCCTATCATTGGGAGATGTAGCTGTGTTAGTAGAAGAGCTGAAATAAATGAATATGGATATTATATGATTAAGAGAAATTATAATAATTGCGGAATTTTATATAGAGTTAAAAAAGGTCTATATCTTTTGCTTCAGATGACATGTAAGGAATCAACAAAATAGGATGGGGTTTCCCATTAATAAAAATGTTGCTGGTAACATAGAAGAATAAAAATATACAGTATAAAACGAATATCATTTCAAAGTATGCACCACAACATCCAATAGAGGAAGAAAGCGAAACTTTTTTGAAGATATGATGATACCTTGAAAAAGATAGACTTTGCATTGGTTTTGTATGATCTTTTTCGTGATGTAGGTTGAAAGAAGAGAGGAGTTTCAGCTGTGTGCAAATTTGGAGTTTGTGCAAGAAATAACAGAGGAGACATGCTTGCAGACTTTGCAAAAAAAATACAAAAATTCATGAACATCTTTTTTTATAAAAATCAACATAAAAAAATGGACATGGAGAAGCCCAAATGTAGTAACAAGAAACGAAACAGATTCTTTTTTTTCTGGGTGGAAAAGTTAATCTGGTTAAACATAAAATACCGTTAATTAAGTTAAAGTGAAGTGACCATAGAATTGTGAGGAGTAAAATTTGTCAAGATCTAAGGAAAACTCGAACCAGAAGAAGAGATAACCACATACTTTTGCAAAATGTTCTGGAAGACACCAAACGAAAGACAGGTACTACAAGGATGGAATCTAGCTAATGTGCTTCCAATCTACAAGATGGGTCAAAAGAAAAACCTGGCAAACACAGACCAGTATGTCTAACTTCAGTGCCTTGTGAAAATCTGAGTAAATTATAGTACACTCAATAGTAGAACATATAAAGAATTTTTCACTTTTTTCTTTAACCTTTTTGATTGACAGTCATCATGGTTTTAGACAAAAGAGATCATGTGTGTCAAATCTTTTGTAATATTTCCCAAACAGGTTTAGCATTTATGACAAAAGCAGGGCAATAGACATCCCATACTTAGACTCTCAGAAAGCTTTTGACAAAATTCCTCATAAAAAATTAATAGTCAAATTTAGAACACTAGGCATCATTGACGAGCCAACTGAATGGATCGAAGATAGGCTAACAAGCCAATTACAGAGCGTTATAAGTAATGGAGCAGCTTCAGCGTGGGCAGCTGTCCTTTGCCCATTGCTATCTCTGATCTACATTAACCACTTAGATTTAAGATTAACTAGTAAAAAAGCCAAATTTGCCGACAATAAAAAAACTAGGCATAAATGCTGCGAACTCAGAAGAGTAGAAACCTTAATAGGAGATCTAACGAAGCTAGGAGAATGGTCCAGAAAAAATCGGTAAATGACTTTAAACTGTTGGAAATGTAAAGGTATGCACATAGGTTTTAGTAACCCACAATCACATTATTCACTGCTGTGTAATGAGGTAGAAAGTGTGGACCAGGAGGAAGATCTCGGTATTATTATCACCAAGGATCTCAAGTTCACCAAACAGAGCATGAAATATGAAAAAAATCAAGAACAAGAAGTGATAGGATACATAAAGAGACAATTCAAATACAGAAACAAAGCCACTGTACTGCAGCTGTACACATCAGTAGTAAGACCCCATCTAGAATATGGAGTCCAATTCTGGGCTCCAAGTATTCTGAAGGATATAGATAGACTTTGAGCAGTACAAGCTAGTGAAACCAAACTACTATGCATTTCTGGCAAAAAATAGTGTGCTTTTCTTCAATATCTCCCATACTTATTACTTGATCAGAACGGTTCTTTGACCCAGCACTCTATAGACCTCCCCCTAATTTTTGATACTATAATGCATTGGAAAATCTCGTTAATTAAGGGTTTTACTCCTGTATGATTAAGCCTAAGCCAAGTGAATCGGGTAACTAGATTAAGCAATTCGAATACCTACACTCCCCCGTCCCTCCCCTCTTCTTCCCTCCCCCTGTCTAGGCCTTCTTCCTATCCTTCCAGTAACAGCCTTTCCTAGTCTTTCTGCTTTGCTTACTCACCTTTTCTGTAACCTGTTATATGTGTAAATAACTCTTAGAATTGATATGTTGCATTCTTATTATAATTATCATTAACATTTCGTGTTAATACTACTTCATGTATTCTCTTTGTATTATATGTTAATGATCTGATTGAGTTGATTAAAGTTAACTGTGGTCTTGATGGGTTCCTGGTGTGGCTGAATGTTCTTGTATTGATGGATGACACTGTCATATTATCTATGTCTAAGAATAGAATGATAAATAAATTAGGACTTCTTAATCAGTTTTGTCAAAATAATGGTATGAAAGTAAATGTGAGTATAACCAAATATTTATCCATTAATGTAGGGATGATTGAACGTGAACCTATAAGAGTGGATGATTTGACGTTGTCATGGTGCGATCGATATATTTATTTAGGAAGTGTTTTTAACAAGTGATGGGTTGGTATCGTCTGCCATTGCTGCTCATACGAAAGCAAACGAGTGCCACATTTTAAAATTCATATCTTATGTAAATAAAAACAACGATGTCCCATTTTATGTAAAGGAGAAACTTTTTAATGCGGCTTTGATGTCAACAGTTCTTTACGGGTGTAAGTCGTGGAGTAATGGAGATTTGAAACC
>NC_090758.1:44546292-44573792 GCF_036898095.1 Palaemon carinicauda
TACCATTCACACAAAATGTTTGTCAATGAGATGAAATACCATTCTTACATGAAAATAAAGAATTCTACTACACGAGATACGTTTTTCTCATGAATATTCAAATATCCTACTCGATCTGGCCCTGTTAAATCCGTGAGTATGTAATGATTAAAGTAAAAATTTCTCATTTTCACTATTTTAAACTTGTTACCCCATCCTCTTTTAAACGTTTCACATTGTTTTTTTTTTTATTACAACATATCATATTATTCCTATAATGGTAATACCAATATTCAAAACATAGCAATGTTCCATGGTGATTATAATGGTACTTTCGGTGCAATTAAAAAGTTCTCAGAATTCCATCCTTTTATACCACAAAAATTACAATACAAATGGTTTTAAACAATACCTTATTATCTTTTACTTTACAAACGACTACCCAAAAGAATAGTTGCTGCCAATTTTTTCTTTTTTCCGTTGGTTATCTCTACCCTCCACTACAACAATAATTGGCAGAAGACCCCATTGCTTTTCCAACATTACAAACATAATGTGAGTATTTCTTTTATGTTTAAAGAAAAATCATTAGAGTTTTTAAAATATATCGCTAAAATAATGACCCACAGGGCAGGCAAGCGCAAATCATTATATACTGCTTGACATTACATAGGAGAGGCGATGTTTTTTGTTCTTTGTGAATGAAGTAAGCCACACAGGAGCAAAAAATATTTTACAAACTTTTTTTGCTAAAGTGATTAGTCTCTTTTCCTTTGGATAGCTCGGAAATATTTGTTTTTCTTTTCATTGTCTCAACCATATGGTTCCCAACCTAGTTTGGCACCAAAACAGTTGATTAATCTCTGAAATGAACGTCAAATCTCAACAAAGTATGTTATTTATTACAGGAGGGTCATAAATTTTTATTAAAAAAATTTTCATGACTGGATGTATATATTTACCCATTTATTCATAAATTGAACATCTAATAAAGACATTTTCCTAGATGAGAATTCCAAGCATATAATGCGAGTCTGGCCACCCAAAGAAAACTTAGTTCAAAATGAGGAGCAGCTTCTAATTATATATCTAAGACTGCTACACATTAACCCATTAAGGCCGTGGTAGCCTAAATATTGGTGTAAATAGGCCACAAAACAACATAATTTAAGTTACAACGAATAGCATACTCAAAAGCCAAAACATTCACCTTTTTTCTACTGTTATAAAAAAAATTACATCATTGTCTAAGGTGGATAAAATCTTTAAAAAATTAAAAAATTTTATTTATTGTGCTTTGGTTAGTGCTGGAATTGTGTAAATCTTTGTAACTGGCCCAGAGAGATTCATATGCAAATGTGAAGAAAATTTAACTTGGCTTATCTTTGTGTGAGCTAAATTGTAAGTTTATCCGCTACTTTGTGTAATTTTCTTTTATGGAGACTTTAATCCTTAGAGTGTTAAAGGTTATATTTTTTCATCAAGTATCAAGATGAAATGTTGGTGTAAAATTTAATTTCAAGTGAAACAAGTGATTATATACTTTTCATATGTATTTATTTATTTTTTTTTTATCTTAGTCTAAGGCTTTATACATATATAATATTTCAAGTCAAGTGATTATATAATTCTCAGTGTAACATTTCTTATGTCCTAATCTAAGTTTTGCTCAGTCTTAATATTTAGAGCGAATTTTCTTTATGTACATTCCTTCAAAGTGTTGTATATATATATATATATATATATATATATATATATATATATATATATATATTGTAAAGAGTGTATAATTTCAATCACCAGTGTTTGGATATTCAGTGTTTTTATATATTGCTTTTTGGGAGATATTTAATTGTCTCAGAGCTTGGGTATTAATATTTTGAAAATAAACGGTTTATTGTAAAAACAAAAAGGTGAGTTTGGAACTCGATAGGCTGCTACGGTAAGCAGCTCTTCTAGGAGAAGGACACTCAAAAATCAAACCATTGTTCTCTAGTCTTGGGTAGTGCCATAACCTCTGCACCATGGTCTTCCACTGCCTTGGGTTATTGTTCTTAAGGGTACAATCGGGGACACTGTTCTCTCTTATTTATCCTCTTCCTGGTTTTGTTAAGTTTTATTTTAATATTGTAGCTGTTCTTAAAACAATTAATTTTTCCTTGTTTTCTTTCTTCACTAGGCTGTTTTCCCTGTTGGAGCCCCTGGGCTTATAGCATCCTGCTTCTCCAACTAGGGTTCCAGCTTAGCAAATAATAATAATAATAATAATAATAATATTAATAATAATAATAATAATAATAATAATAATAATAATGCATACTATATACACACACACACACACACACACCATATATATATATATATATATATATATATATATATATATATATATATATATATATATATATATATATATATATACACATATATATATATATATATATATATATATATATATATATATATATATATATATATAAAAATATATACATATATATATATATAAAAATATATATATATATATATATATATATATATATATATATATATATATATATATATATATATATATTATCATATTTGGGTTCCCAGACCACGGGACCATAATATAATAAATTTCTGGTGCCCATATTTTTGGATCGAGTATTGATGATAACAGGGCTGTGTTTTCGTTAAAGGTTTGAACAATTTAGTGTTGATATGATTTTGTATACTGTTAGGACAGTTTTGGAGAGGTATTAGTATATAGTAAAATACAAGATGGGACAGTTTAATATCGAAGAGTTTTTGAAAAACTCGAAGGTTCAGGAATTTTCAGAAGCTAATGTAACTATATTTCATTGGCTCTCTATTCTAAGGGCATATGTTGGTCTTGCAATGAGTAGGATGATTAAAGACTAAATCAAGTGTCTAGCTTTAGATGTGTTGATAAACTCGGGGAAATTGTCAGTAGAAGATATTGTAGCAGTTCATGAACTGTTGGAGGAGGCTGAAGAAGACTTTGTAGCAAAGCAAGGACCAGTCAACCACAAACCGAAAGATTGAAACAGATAGGGAAGCAGAGACTGAGATTTGACAAATTGCAGCAAAGTAGAATTTGATTAAGTTAAAGATGATGTCAGAAGAGAAAGTAGTAGCACAACATGCGAGGGAAATCAAAGCAAGACAAGAAGAAGCAAAAAGAGAAGAAGCCAGAGAAGTAGGAAGACATGGGATGAGAATAGAAGATAAAGAGAGAAAATACGAAAAAGAGACAGAGAACGAGAAGAAAAAGAGAGGGAAGAGACAAGAGAATTTGCATGACACACAAGAGAATTGGAACTGTTGAATGCGAGTGCAAAGTCTACAATGCAGACAGAGGGGAAACCTATTAAGCACTATACCATGTTTACTGTGATGAACACCCAGAGGTTAATTTCAAAGCTCAAAGAAGAGGCTCCTGACAAATTCTTTGACCATTTTGAAACGGTCGTATCGACGATGCAATGGCCCGAAGATAAATGGTCTGAGTTATTGTAAAGTGTACTCTTTTGGAAAGGTCGCAGTCCTTATCTATCCTTATCTCAGGACCAGAGGAAGGAGTATCAAGAAGTGAAGAGGAACATACTATAAGTGCATCATATGACCTCTGAATATTATGATGAAAGGTCCTGAAGTTTGAGGAATGACGAGAAAATTACTTTCCTTAATTACGCTTATAAGACACGACAATGTTTTAAGAGATGGACAGAGGCTGCTAACGTGAAGTAGATGGCTGATTTAGAAGAATTGATAGTACTGGAACAATATCTATGGGGATTTCCCAAACCTATTAAAAGGTACTTGAGAGAGAGAGTTGAGGAAACTTGATCAAGCTGCTTCGCTGAGCGAAGATTATAATACTATCAGTCGTAGACCCTCCTAAGAAATGAAGTTTCAACAGTTCTTCCGACAAAGTGTTAATTATTCCCTGAACCATGGAAACCATTTCAGTAATAAATATGTGAAAAAGTTCAAAATTAATAACGGAAGTAGCATTGGTACTATCCCTTTGCAGAATGTGATAGTACCACAGCAACAATTGTCGTATCGTCCTCCTCCAAGTATTGTTAAAGACATGGGATGAAAATAGTGCTGTAAGTGTGACAAGAGAGGACAGGGAGAAGACGAAAATAAACCCCGCTACATTTGCACGATGAAAAGGACAAACCCAAAGAGCGTGGATACCTTTAACCAATATATTTATGAAGGTATGTTAGCAGCAATAGACTGGGATGAGTGAACCCCGGTCCAATATTGCGCGACACGACTTGCAACCATAGTAAGGTGAGACAAGGAGTACAGACGTTGGTGGTGCAGTCTCTCACAGGACACTCGGTTATTTTGAAGGGAATAGGAAAATAAGAAGTTACCCTTTTTTGCCATTTGAAACTGTCATGTGAGTTGGTGACAGGTAATTTTGATTTTGCGGTAAAGGATTATAGTTGCCAAAGGAAACCCAGGTTTTGTTTCCTTTTGTGTGAGGAAGAGTTCGAGAGGACAATACTTGGTAGTTTTGACACCTTTGCTCATTCCCCCACGCATCCCAGTCGTTCGGGAAGTTTCTGGAAGTAGCTAAGTTTTATATTTAAAGGCAACCTCAGGGTTAGATATATAAATAGATATTCCTAGCCTTAAGACAGCCATCATCCCCTCTCTAGCTCTCGCGCGCAGCTCAGTGTATTATTTTAAAAGTGTTCAGTGAAAATTCAATGTTTTGGTTTCACTAGTATTTATAATCATAGTGAGTACTTATAAAAATTCTCAGAGAATTTTTGTAAACGGGCCTATAGAAAGGTTAGGTATTTATACTGTGGACTGGTTATATATTTTTCGTTAGGTGTCACACTTAAATATTGTATTCAGATTTAACGTTAAGTGAAACAGGTGACTATAATTTTCATAAGTGTTATTCCTCTTTCTTAGTCAAAGGTATATTCAGATTTAACATTTTCAAGTCAAAAAAATATAAAATTTTCAGATAGTGACATTTTAGTCCTAATCTTATTTCGACTAATTTATTTGATTATTGTGAATTCTTTCGAAGTCTTGTAATTTACATACAACAAATATATTTTTGTAAAGATTGTATTAATACTTTCACCATTGTTTGTAATTGTAATCCTCACATCCTATTATGAACTGAAGTTAGACCTATCTGAATATTCATAATAATAATTACCCAATTTTCTTTTAAGTGTACTTAAGATATATTTGGATATTCAGAAATTTATATATTGCTTCCTGGGAATTATTTAACTATTTCGGAGGTTATGTAATTATATTTTATAATGTAGCAGTTTTAATGTAAATTCAAACAAGTGAGTTTCGAATTCGAGAGGTTGATCAACTTGTCAGTCGTGATATATGAAATATTATAGATTTGGTTTCAGTCACTACTCATAGTATAACGTATATTTTTGGTCCCAGACCAGGAGCCATCACCGTATAATATATATATATATATATATATATATATATATATATATATATATATATATATGTATATGTATATATATATATATATATATATATATATATATATATATATATATATATATATATATATATTCAGTATTTGTATATATATATATATATATATATATATATATATATATATATATATATATATATATATATATATATTCAGTATTTGTATATATATATATATATATATATATATATACTGTATATTATTGTTATCATTATTGTTGTTATTATTACTTGCTAAGCTACAACCCTAGTTGGAAAAGCAGGATGTTATAAGCCCAGGGGCTCCAACAGGGAAAGTAGCTCAGTGAAGAAAGGACACCAAAAAAAAAAGTAAAATATTTTAAGAAGAGCAACAACACTAAAATAAATATCTCCTATATAAACTATAAAATACTTTAACAAACCAAGAGGAAAAGAAATAACATAGAATAGTGTGGCCAAGTGTACCATCAAGCAAGAGAACTCTAACCAAAAAGACAGTGGAATACCATGGTACAGAGTCTATGGCACTACCCATGATTAGAAAGCAATGGTATGATATTGGAGTGGTCTTGTCCTAGAAGAGATTCTTACCATAGCAAAAGATTCTCTTCTAACCTTAAAAAGAGAAAAGTTTCCACTGAACTATTACAGTGAAGTAAGAAGAATTGTTTGGTAATCTAAGTGTTCTCCGGTGTATGAAGACAGAGGAAAATGTTTAAAGAATAGGCCAGACTACTGAGTGTGCGTGTGTGTAGGCAAACGGAAAATGAACCGTAACCAGAAAAAAGGATCCAATGTAGTACTCTCTGGCCAATCAAAAAAACCCATAACTCTCTAGTGGTAGTATCTCAACTGGTGGCTAGTGCCCTGTTCAACATAAAAAATTATAATTAAAGATAATCTAAATAGAATAGTGTGCCCGAGTGTACCCTCAAGCAAGAGAACTGTAACCCAAAAGGGAGGTTGAAGTGCACTGTTTTTTATATTTATATTTATATATATATATATATATATATATATATATATATATATATATATATATATATATATATTTATATATATTATATATATATATATATATATATATATATATATATATATATATATATATATATATATATATATATTATATATATATATATATATATATATATATATATATATATATATATATATATATATATATACATTTATATATATATATATATATATATATATATATATATATATATATATATATATATATATATATATATATATATATGTGTGTGTGTGTGTGTGTGTGTGTGTGTGTGTATGTGTGTGTGTACTTGTGTGTGTGTGTTTGTGTGTGTGTATATATGTTTTTGTTACCTTTGATATTTTATGATAAGAGGGAAAAATGTTTGAAGTAATTTAGCTTTTTCAAAAAGCAGGGAAAATTAATTGAAATTCTATTTACATTTTGAATTACAATTTATTACATACCTAATCATTCTATTTTTTTTTTACTTCGTTACAGGATGACTCCTGTATTCAATGAATCTGACCGGTATAAGATCAGACTATGGAAGATCTCCGATGAGGTTATAAGTCCCTTGTTGAGGCAGTTTCTCATCTGGGGAAACCCAGATTGGGATCAGAAAATAAAATTCTTAACTTACCTGGAGAACAAAAATGTAGAGTTGAATAAACTAAAGAAGAAGCTCTATTCAGAACAGCTTAAGACGTTGCAAAAGTATCCAACAGATGTTGCTAAGTGGGATATAACCCTTATTTGTCTCCTTTTGAAACATTGTAAAGGAGTCTTTGCTGGAAAAGATGACATTGCTTGGTCATCAGGAAGCGGTAAAGAGCCAGAATGTCTTATCACATATTTAAAAGACATAAGAAACACCATAGCTCATGAAGCTGTCAATCTAAATCAGAAAGATTTCTTTGACAAAATTGAAGAAATCCGTACACTAATGGAGAGAGCACTTTGCAGTGTTGGCAAAATATGTTCACATGTCAGCCAGACAGAGATTGATGCAAATATTGCTAATTTCAACAAAAAGCTCAATGAAATAAGAGATGCAGACATTTCGCCAAAGACCTTTGATGAGTACAAGAAGGAATTGTTCTTCTCTGAACAGATAACATTGATAAGGAATAAAGGTGTTCCATTCTTAAAAGATGTCTTGAATCGGAATACAACCATAAATCCACTGTCCTTAATAGTGAAAGGAGATGGAAGGCAGTTGCCAGTGAATGAAATATTCACAGAAATAGAACTGAATCAGGATGGAGAGAATAAGGAGGTTTTACTGGAGGACATAATAGATGTAGCCTCGGGTTCTGACGCTGGAAGTTTTATTTTGCTCAAAGGACATGCAGGAATGGGCAAGAGCACTCTAGTGAAAAAGATAACATCTGATTGGGCCAACCAAAGACCCTCCATCAAAGGCCTCAGCTCCTTTCATCTGCTCTTTTATGCAGAATTAAGAGATATTGTTAATACATTTGATAGGCTTATTGAATGCTCTTTGGGAGAAGAAGTTCATCGCTCATTCAAGGATGGAGACCTTGTTAAAGCTGTCTTAGGACAAAAAACTCTGGTCATCTTAGATGGCTACGATGAGCTCAACAAGAGTTCATCTGGCCTTTTCAACCATATTCTTTCTTTAAACAAACTCTACAGCCAATTAACTGTTATCGTTACGACCAGACCTGAAGCTGAAGAGAAACTGAATGCTCATCTCGAATCCAGGGCTTTGAACGCTGTTCATCTTCGGCTTGTAGGAATTAAAGCCAACAAAAGAGAAGAGTTTGTAACCAAATACTTCTCGAGTCTACCCAAAGATTCCCCAGTTTTACAAGAGCCAGATAATCTATTAGAATTCCTTAGGAAAACTGAACACAAAATGAGCATAGTGTGGGAAGTCGCCTATAATCTCTGTCTCCTCACAATTCTTTGGATGTTCAAACCAGATGATCTAAACAGAATCACAACTGAGGCTGAGCTCTACTGGCAGATTTTCCTTCTAATCATCTCCAAATTAGAGGAGCGCTTCCAGAGGAACCCATCTACGTGTGACATAGAATTAAGTGTCTTGCGACACAAAATAGATATATTTCTGGAGGAACTCTCTTTGGAATCTCTCAAAGGATTGAAAGATGATTTTATAAATCTTCCCCATTCGGTCTATCAAAGATTGACTGATCTATGTCATCTTTTGCGAGTACCAATAGAAGAGCTGGCTGGAGCCTTCCTAAAGAAAGTCAACTCCTTCAACAACTCCTATTACACTTTCCCTCATAAGGGTTTCATGGAGTTCATGGGAGGTTACAACATATATAAACAAGTGACCAGCCCAGATATGGATCTATTGGCAATACAGGAGTGGAGTGATGAATTATCTCAAACCAGGATCCCATCACAAATCCAATCAAAAATTCTTGCTTTTCTTATATCAACGAAAACATCATCAGTGACAAACGTTCTGAAAGTGCTGCATGACGGCTCTCTCCCTGACTCTCTGGAGAAGTATCAAAACCTACTTATCCAGACACTAAGCATTTTCCACGTGGGGGAAGTGGAGGTGCCACTGGCAACCAAGATTGAGACCCTGGAACTCCTGGAGAAGTCAGGATTGAAGGACAAAGACTCCTTCCTGAAAGTCATGCACAACATAAAGTGCAATGACGAACTCTCACGCTGGATAGCGCAGAGGTTTTGCTTGATTGATGACTACACTAGAATCACTGACTCATCATTCGAGTCTTACATCGCCCTCCTTGCAGCCACTGATCCTCCTCTCCCAAACAGAGATGAAATTGGAATTTTTATAGACCTCGAAGAAAGTATCTCCGGCTTCGAGGTACTAACCAAACATCTCTTGCGACACCAGGTTTACCCAAGAGAAATATTGCTTCAGCGCAGCTTTAGAGAATTTACGTCTATTAACGCAGAGGAAACAGAGTCAATCAAAGGGCTACTCAGCAAAGAGTAAGTTTTGCCTTTTCCTTTGCTTTTCTGACAGTTATTCTGAATATCAGCCTACTTCTTAACTAATATCATCCAATATTTTTATGAAAAAGAAAGTAATACATAAAAACACAAACACACACACACATACACACAAACATACACACACACACACACACACACACACACATATATATATATATATATATATATATATATATATATATATATATATATATATATATATATACTTATATACACACACACATACACACACACACATATGTATGTTAAGCGTAGTTTTAAAGAGAAATGAAGACAGACATGAATAATTAGGCTACAAATTTTGCCACAACCCTCAACTTGAGTCTCATAGTCTATATCCTTTATATCACTAGTATCATCATCATCATCATCATCATCATCATCATCATCATAATCATCATCACAGTCATCATTAGATTCATTATAAAAAAGTCTCAAATTTATTTTCCTTCTCATTTATAGATGATATAAATATCAATATTCCACCAAATTATTCCTTTTTACTTTTCATTCTTATCATCATCATCATCATCATCATCATTATCATCGTCATCGTCTCCTTCATCATCTTAATCATCATCATCATTCCACTTAATAAAATTCCCGATCGAATCTAATAATTATTTCTTTCTTTTCTTCTCTTTGGAACAGTTGTGAGTCTTACATAGGCATCTGGAACCCAACGTTTCAAATCCCTCCAAATGTGAAGTTACTCTGTGTGAGGCTTCCGGACCTATTCAGCCTCAACGCCTTTTGTCGATCTTTGCAAGAGACAAAAGAGATCAGACATTTAGGTGAGTTATAAATGAAGGACGACAGATGTTCTGTCTTCCTTTCCTTTGAGGGACTTTATGATATCTCGCCTTCTTCCCCTTATCCCATTCCTGTCATTCGTTCACTTAATATTGTTATTATCATTTATTTCCATTATTGTAACTATCATTATTATTATCATTATTGCTGTATAAATTTAGAGCATTATATTCGAGGCTCAATGAATTTTTATTTTTCTTAAATAGGACAATATTGTTTTCATCTGATCTGAAGTAATTTAAAAGTTTTCGATGCTAAGTTTTCTTTTATTTTTCTTAAATTTAAAGGAAATGATTCAGTTTAAAGGTGACATTACTACATCACTATAGTCACTATTGATTTCACAAATAAGGATATTAATGATGGTGACAGTAATGAATAGTAATGATCATGATGGTAATGAATAGGAAACTAGAATCGGTAAGAGTGATAGTCACTCAAGGCTACTCCTGACTCCGCCTCCTTTCTGCGCTGATTGGTTCTCTAGAAAAATGTGGGCGGAGTTATCTGATCTCAAGAACCAATCACCGAAAGGGACGTGAAAAGTATTATATCGACCAATAATATTGCGATAGTCCAATAAAACTGAGTTCTCATTGGCTGTGTTTCTTTATACGGTGCTCAATGCGAGTGTATCATGAGGAGACTGATGTCATCCCATTACAAGATAAAAACTACAATGCTCGTATGCACACACATTGATTCACACACACAATAACTAACGCACACAAGGACATTGACTCACGCACGCACACAGCTTAACTCGCACGCACACACATCAACGCAAACCCATAGCTTCTAACTTTAGTAATTTCGTCTCTTAATTCGTTGTTTCAGTTATCATTATTCCCATTTGGTCTTTTCCTTTAAAATCTTACGAAATGTTTGGTTGTGATTTTCATTGTCCTCAAAGTGGTTGTTGTTGTTGTTGTTTTTCTTCTTCTTCTTTTTCTTCTTCCTTAAGACTTTTTCCTTTTCCAGGGATTCACTTTAGTGTCAAGGATGTCAGCAGCGTCAGTCACCCAATTCCTTTCTTGGAGGAGGATCCATATATCAATGTCTTTGTCAGCGATGTCCAGGGAGAAGACATCGAGAAGGTTGGGGACATCCTTCGGGCATTGCAACCACAGGATGCAAGGAGGTGAGGAAACATCATTCCTTGAGAGAGAGAGAGAGAGAGAGAGAGAGAGAGAGAGAGAGAGAGAGAGAGAGAGAGACGATATAATTATCATATTAATTTATTGAACAGAAAAATTGATTTGAAATAAGAATTTAAATCGACATCAGATTTGGAGAAAGAAAAATCTCATAGGCCTATTAATAGCAATAGTCAATTATTAATTATTATAGAAATAGAAATAAGTTTATCAATTTGTACACTTTTCAAATGTTACTTAAAGGTTTATTTCTATTTTCAATTCATATCCTATTTGGGATCATTAAAAATTAATTGCAATACTGTGTACGTGAAGGTGTGTGTGTGTGTGTTTGTGTGTCTGAATGCACTTGTTCATCTTAACAAAACAAGATGTCAATAAAACAATAATTAAAAATATGGTTGACATCATTTCCTTTCTTCTTCTTTTCCTTTCCTTTCATTTCATCCAATTTTTCTTCATTTCATTCTTCTTCTTCCCAACAGATCCTTCACTTCAATCTGCTTCCCTCGGTGTTCCAAGAAGAGGAGGAGTCCTCGGGATTTCCTCCTCCCAATGATGAACTCCTTGAAGGGAGTCAGGGTGAAGAGTTCATCAGTTTCCCAGAAGATGAACGACCAGATGACGAAGCCTTACTTAGAGAGATGGATCTTAAGGCAAAGGAATCCACCGGATGTAGATTGGGTGTTATATGGTGAGTTTGCTTCTTTTTTTCTTCTCCTTCTTCATCTGTATTGTACGATTTTTATCTCTCTCTCTCTCTCTCTCTCTCTCTCTCTCTCTTAACATTCCTCTTAAGCCTTTGAGCAGACCATAGGCCTAAAAATTAATCTATATAATTAGGTCTGGTAATTTTTTATATCATAGGTCTATTTTTTCACGGTATTAATTGTATTTAGGCGGCATCTCTCTCTCTCTCTCTCTCTCTCTCTCTCTCTCTCTCTCTCCTTTAAGCAGGCCATGGGCCTAAAAAACTGATTTATTCCATAAAATTGGGTAATTTTTTTTATATAGGTCTAATTGTTAATGTCATCACGCCATTTATGCATCATCATCATCATCGCTCTCTCTCTCTCTCTCTCTCTCTCTCTCTCTCTCTCTCTCTCTCTCTCTCTCTCAGCAGGTGATGAGCCTAGATAACTAATCTTATTCATTATAAGCCAAGTTTCAAAACTATTTTTCTTCTGGTTTAGGTCTATGATTAGTTTCTTATTAGTTTTTTCTTTCCTCATTCGATCACTTGATATTCCTTTGTATCTTCATTAATGGAATCAGAGACATTTCCAGAGAATGTCGTTGTGTGGATGATAGAGAGGTGTTGATGTGTAGAGCAATTTCCACCTCATTATTATCTTCACTTTTCTTATTATTCTGCTCATTATCATTTGATTAGAATATCTGATTATGTTTGTTTGAATCTCATTATTTATGGTTCCCCTCAATTCTTTCCTCACTTCCTTCAATTCTCGTCATATTCATCTTCTCTTTCTTTCACTATCATTATTATTTCTTTCTCTTTAGAATAAAGATTTCCTCATCATATCCTATGCCATTTTTCGTTAGCTTTTTTGCTGAGTCATTGCAAACAACCAAAGTCTATTTCATAATGGTGTTTTCTTCTTTGCTTCGGTAGGATGACTGATGCAGAGATGTTCCTTGATAGAGAGTAAATGATAGACTTATATGATGAACCCTGAGGCGTCAACTAAAAAGAAAAAGAAGAAGTTCAATAACATCTGACCCTTTAGTTGTGAAACAAATGTCTCAAAATGTTAATCACCAAATTCTAATTCATAATCTTTCACTAAATGATTCAAGTTTAACTAGTTTTTTATAATAATTACATTATAAATATGACTTTCAGATCGTAATGGTCATTTCTCGATTGGAATGTGATATATATATATATATATATATATATATATATATATATATATATATATATATATATATATATATATATATATATATATATACATATATATATATTTAATTGTTAGGGAACAATTAAATCTTTTCATAGAAATCTATTGTTTTTTAAAACTTTTATTATGTTCATTCTACTGTTTATTCTCTTCTCTTATATCTATTTTCAAAACTTTTCTTTTTTGTTATCATTCATATACAATTAATATTTTTAATTACCAAAGTAGTGTTTGACTTATATCATGATATATTCTTATCAAAATATTGCAAATCTTGAATGTGTTAAGATTCACTCTAAACATTGTCTATTATCTATTCATGTAAACAAAATCTATTTAAGTGATCTTGACGGAGATGGTTGAGGTGATGGTAGGTAATATGTAATAGTGGAGCTCATCATAAATAAATCTGTGAATAAAAATTGTGTTTTCATCACCTTTCAATTTTATTCATTTTATACTAATCTCCATTGATAATGTCATATGATATGTCCCTAATATTCCCTTAAAGTTCTGGACGGAATCTGTAGAGCAAAAGCTCTTCAGGAAAAAGCTCTCTCTCTCTCTCTCTCTCTCTCTCTCTCTCTCTCTCTCTCTCTCTCTCTCTCTCTCTCTCTCTCTCTCTCTTTTGGGAGGTGAACAAAGACAATATCCTTACAAAGTCCTTCAAAGGGACAACGCCAGGCAATAAAAGAAAAAAAAATAATCTCAATAACAGTCTGACAGGTGAGTTCTTTGTGTAATGTCTTGTTCTATATATGATTAGTTGTAACATTAAAGTAAACTTATCAGAAGTAAATCTTTTTTATGAACTTATATATTAAAATGGATATGCTTTGCTGCTCAAGAATAATATCATTATTGTAATCAATTTATTTCTCCATTTAATGATCAAAGTAAAGGAACATCAAACTGAGCTGTTTATTGCAGAGATTCTGTCTTTTGTAAAACACTTGAACTTTGTAATGCCCTCATATTGATGCTATTTTCAATTGCAGATCAGATGAACTGGTAGAACAAAAGACTGACTGACTGACTGACTGACTGACTGGTGCACAGGGAGATTGTTCATCGTCCTCTGCTGGACCTAAGAAAAGCTGATATGTTAGACCAGCGTCTGTCAGACCCATTGAGTCAACATCTGATCAGAAGAGAAGGAACACAGAGCTGAAGGACATTGGAGAAGAGAAAAAATAGGATGATGTAGGGTTTTTAAGGTAAGAATTTTGACTTGTTTTTTTAATGAATTATATGAAATGGATATGATAAGGAGTTACTACTTTTGAAGAATTGAATGAAAAGAGTAATATTTGTAGTTACTACTCCTAATGAAATGAACCGAAAGAGTAATATTTCGAGTGAATATTTCAAATACATTTATTGAGAAGAGTAACGTTAATATTTATTACTTTTATTCATATTGAATATAAATCTCGAAAGGAATTTATACGATTAGACTTAATATGAATCTTCTCACTTTCGAGTACTTTTTTTACACAAAGCAATATCAAATTTGATTCTGTTAAAAGCATATATATATATATATATATATATATATATATATATATATATATATATATATATATATATATATATATATATATATATATATATATATATATATATCTGTGAAACAGGCAAAAGTAAAATAAATCATGTGTGTCTCTCCCCTTCTCATGCAGACACGCAGAAAGAATGAGAGGGAGGAACACATTAGTAATTATGACCAAATGTCTAAAATAATTGCCGATTGTGGTTCTTTTTTTTTTTTGTCTTTAATTATTTAGTTTTCACCATGAGAAGGAAACATTGCTTCCGGGTTTTCAGAAAATCTACTATTGTTTTTAGATAATAGTTGTAAAAGGTACCTCCTTATAATGGTTTTAAGGCATTGCATTGATTATTGAACAAGAGGCATTTGATAACTCTGTTTTCCAAAATAAAAGTTTTTTTTTTATTTTTTGTATATCTGCAGGGAAATGATCAAGTGAGGAGCTTCTCTTTGGAAATTCCTGCGTCTCCTTTGGTGAGAGGTCATCCGAACATGTCCCCCTTACACTCAGCGGGTCCTTCCTCGCAAAGTCCTAAGTTACACCTTACCTGGGGTATCAGAGGACAGGATCGACAAGGGAGGCTCCAAACGAGGCTTCAAGGAACGGGATACATGATTTACTCACCCTGTCTCTGGTGGCTCTCCCCATCTAGGGATTTTACTCTGGAGGATTGGTGCATCCAGCAAGCACAAGCAGGATTGCAAGTTTCTGTTGACGATTTTGCAGACATTATCTGCATTCTGGAACCAGAATCTGACCTGAGGGTGCAGCTCCCAGAAAGGTCTACATTGTTTATCTCTGATTGATGGCGGTGAGTGCCAGACAGAGTCGTTCCTTAACTTTGGTCTTCTTTGGAGTCATCTTCCTCTTTTTTTGTATAGAGTCTCATGTCTACAACTCCTTTATTATACCATTTTTTATATTAAGCAATTGGTCAATGCAAAAATTATATTTATCAGAAGTAAAAAAAGTTTCGATAAACTCACATGTTAAGTGTCTTATGTGCAACTCCAATCCTGCAACTAATGATATATAATATTGAATCTCTCTGTTTTGCCACTACAGAATCATGTTAATTAAGTTGATCGATTTTGTTTGGTAATTGAGGATCAGAGTAAACTTATATCACAACAAGATTTCTGTTGCAGAGATTTTATCTTTTGCAATGCGCTTGAACTCTGTAATTGATGCTGTTTCCTTTTACAGATCAGATGTACTGGTAAAAAGAGGAGACTGACTGACTGACTGACTGAATAACTGATACACCGGTATATTGTTCATCATCATCTGTTGGACTCAAGAGAAGCTGACATGTTAGACAAGCGTTAGTCAAAGCCCTTGAGTCAACCTCTTGTGAGAAGAGAAGGAACATTGAGAAGAGATAAAAAGGTGAGGTATGATTTTAAGGAAAAGAATGAATTGAAGGTAAAAATAGAATTTGTATATATTATTCTTAAAGAAATAAATGCAAAGAATAAAATGGTTTTCCTTTTGATAGTTTTGAAATCTTTTTCTATATTTTCATTATCATTATTATCATAATTGTTATCATTGCTATTATTCATTATAAATGATATATTTTCGAGAGTCTACTAACTTAGAATAATGTTAGAACCTTTTTAGATTCCATTATTTCTTGTACTTAATCTTATATTAATTTTCCTCTGTTTCTTTTAGTTGGAAGTAAAAGTTAATGTCTTCAATATATCAGCAGAAAAAAAGGGGGAAAGAGGTTGGATGTCTCCCTCCTGCAGTACAGACAGACATACAGACATATATACAGAGAGGAACGGCCAAGTAATTATTAACAATAATTCCATTCCTCTCTTTCTCCAAATGTCTACAAATAATTGCAACTTGAAGTGTTTATTCTGTTTTGTCCTAAATTATTCTGTTGTTTCTGATTCAGAAAAAAAAAGTAATCATTAATTTAGGGTTACAAACATTCAACTTTGGTATTTAGACAATCACTAAAAATTACCTATTTCTAATAGGTTCAGTATATGGATTTTGCTAAATTGGTTTATCTTCTGTTATTAAGCAAGATGCATTTAACATATATTCTATAAAAAAATATTAGCTTTATGTTTATTGTATGTTTTCAGGAGAATTATTAGATGAATTTTTCATTGGAAATTCGTCCATTTCTTACAATGGCGCTACATCAGCCTTCTGGGGAGAGGTCGTTCTAATACGACATCTTTTTCTGGGATTTTATTCAGGAGTCTGGGCAGTCTGCATCCAGCCAGTACTTGGGCAGTAGTGGGTAGAGTTCCTCATAAGGGATGTTGAGATATCTTTCCTATGAGCTGCAAAACTGCAAGAGACTGTAAAGGGCCGGAAATAGATTCTGACATCAAGGAGCAACACTAAGATAGATCACCTGATAGATTGGTGGTTGTGAGTACCTGACTCAGTCATTCTTCAACTCTATCTTTTTCTAAAGTAAACCTCCTTTTCTTTGCATAAAACCTCTCCTTCAAAACTGCTCAAGATTTTGTCCTTTGGCAATTGATATTTCTCCTTTTCTTGTCTTAAGGAAACATTCATGAATTATAAGACTTAGAATGATATAGCCAATTTATTCTTAATTGTGTTTTGGAATGTAATTATTATTTTGGTTGTTGAAATAAACCTGAATTGTTTTTCCTTTTAAAAATTATTCTCTCATACAGATAAAGGAAAGCTGAAAAATACGACCCTTTATTTATTATCCGTCCCTTCAATTGCTATTCTATACCCATCGTGAGAAGTCTCTATCCTTGGGATTATTCACTTGCAGGTTCACATCTGGTTCTCTCTGCGGACAAGATATATTTCTCTCCTTGAGAAAAGAGACGAGGAAATCTCCTTCCCAACAAATCATCCTGAATCCGCTTGAGTGATCATTGCAGCCTCTTGGTTGATCGGAACTCGAAAGAACTCAACTGATCAGCAGTTTGGTCACCGTCTTAAGGTAAGTGCCATCGGTGCTTAGCCTTTGATCAACAGACAAGTGAAGCAACCCAAGTAATGGATTAATGGTTGAGGTAAGAGATTAAAGGGATTATTCATTAAGCAATACAAATTTAATAACATTTAAAGGAATAAGTCTACAATGACACAAAAAAAATGGTGACATCTGAATATATAAACATATGGATGTAATAATAATAATAATAATAATAATAATAATAATAATAATAATAATAATAATAATAATAACAAAATAATAATAATAATAATAATAATAATAATAATAATAATAATGATAATAATAATATTAACAATAATAACAATAATACTAATGATAGTATTTGTTGTAGTAGTAATAATAATAATAATAATAATAATAATAATTATAATAATAATAATGATAGTAATTAAGCTCTTAGCTCCTATCTCTCTCTCTCTCTCTCTCTCTCTCTCTCTCTCTCTCTCTCTCTCTCTCTCTCTCTCTCTCTCTCTCTCTAGCAGATGTTCACATATAATGCATGAAAAATTATTTATGTGGGAATTCAGTAAGTAGTGTATCTCCTCTGAGAGCATAGCACAGCCAAGTCCTCAGGCATCAAGCCAGCAAAGCAGCTAACTCACATTTGAATAGTAATGTGTCATCTTGTGCCACCCACATAATTTTACGTCTCAGTTGTCCTCATGAACTGGAGTCCCAAATCAATAATATCTGTGATGGGTGTGAATGTCATAAGCCAATAGGCAGCTGCATCATTATATGTCTCTGTTGCTGCTCACCCTTCTGATAAGGGTACAAAATTGATTATTTTCAACCTTAACTTGAAACAATATCCTTTGTGAGAAATATATTGATGTGGTTTTAGTTTCCCTTCCTAAAGTGGAATATAAAATTAGTGTAGCCTTGAAGCATACCCCTCATGGAAAAGGTGGGCCAAAGTACATGGTGAACGGTGAAGTTAATTAATATACTATTTTCAGAATATTATTACCTAATTCTAAGGAATAAAGAACTTCCACATTAGTACTAAAGCATCAGATCAGTGTACATTTCACCCCTTTTTCCAGTCTGTTTTGCCCTTCACCTGTACACGCACACTTTCGAAAAAAGGTCTTGTTCTACCATGTATCACGACATAGAATCCTCTTAGTGATTTCATTTCCACATGGCACATTATTAGCTTTAGATAACATGGGAGTTATGGAAATTAGGCGGCAATCAGTGGGACTTAAGCTAACACAAACAAATTTACATAGAGGAGTAACATTACCAATTCTCCAACAAGTGCTGAAAGCTCCTCTTCTTGCTAACTTGCGCAAAATAACAGATAACTTCTGAGCTAAAAAATCTGCTGCCTTTATAAAAAATAAAGAAAAAATACCATTTGGGTCTACACCTCCATAAGCATCAAGGTCCATCAACAGAGCTTTAATTTCACGAGATCGAAAAGCTAAACTAGTTGGTTTAGCTTCAGGAAAACAAGAATGAGGAAGTTCAAGTTTTTCATTACTTTGTTTACTGTCAAAAACCTCAATTAAAGGGGTGTCTTTTCCTTTTGACAGTGAGTGACTGAGCCATCTGGTTTAAGTAAAGGAGGAAATGTATCTACATCAAAGAGTGTAGATTAAAGGGTACACCACCATTTTTGTTACTAATTTGTACCAGAAAGGGTTTCTTTTATGATTAAATTGTATTTCTTTTCAGTTGAGGCATAAACTCTCTGAGCAAAAGCTCGAAGCTGAGTATAGTTATTCCAAGTCAAATCTGATCTGTTACCCTTCCAAAGATGATAGGCCTCCTGTTTCTCCAAATAAGCAGGTCTGCAATCATCACTGAACCACAGTTTGTCCTTCACTCGGTACTTTAGCACACGAGAAGGGATACGCCTATCAATTATGTGGACTATATTCACCTTCCAAGGGGCAACAGAATCTACACTACTATATAATTGTGACCGATTCAAGACCAAAAGATCATGCAAAATCCCATTCCAGTCTGCTTGGGATTTCATATAAATTTTACAAGAGTATGATATAATAGGGACAGACTGCTCAGTCTTCACTACTAATGAAATCACGGCATGATCAGATGTCCCGACTGGAGAACCAACCTTATTAGTTATAATGCCAGGAGAGTCAGTGTATACGAGGTCCAAGCAATTACCAGACCTGTGAGTAGCTTCATTTATGATTTGCTCACAGCCTGATTGGGAGGCAAAGTCTAAAGCTCCTATGGTAAGCATTAAAATCTCCAACAAAGACAAAAGAAGCCTTTCTATCATCTTCTTGTATCTTAGCCATAATAATTTAGTAAGAGGACAATCGAAGATAAAATCATCCATGTCTGGATTCCGGGAGATCGAACCCGAATAAAAGTTGTTATGCCTGCCACAAACGTTTATGAGCTGAATCGTTTAATATCCACATTGATAGCAGGACTTATGAGAAGTAGGGTACTCAGTCCTAATATACACCACCATTCCTTTGGCCCTAGGAATGGCATCACGTTTCAACATTATTGGCTTCTTAAAACCAGTTATAAGGAGCTCAGATTACTCATATTAGAAACTAAAGTTTCTGAGCACAAAAGAATATGATACTGTCTGGACACAACTGTAAGGCCATGGATATTTGCATGAAGACCACGAATATTGCAATACAGAAGACGACATTGACGAAATCTAGGACGTACTGGTCCCGGATATCGCTCGATGTCTCCAGACAGCATAAAAATTGATAAAAATAAAGGAGACATCATACTTAAAAACTAGATTAACAAGAATTATAACAAAATCAATATGTACAGAAATATAAATAAAGTGATTGATGAAACCCATAGACTATAGTAAAAAGTGGGAAAAACTGGTCAACATGGAGGAGCCGATACACCATGCAAGGCTAAATCCCCTCCAGGATAGCCATTTCTACTGAAGAGAGGACAATAAGGAGGGTTTTGAGAGGAAAAAGAATCAGAAAAGGAAAAGACAACCTTTTGATAAACCACCAGGCAACCATGGCCCTTCTATTAAGCCTCTCAAACACACTATTTCAATAAAATAATAATAATAATAATAATAAAAAGATAGAGTAGTATGCCCGAGTGCACCCTCGAGCAAGAGAACTCTAACCCAAGACAGTGGAAGACCATGGTACCGAGGCTATGACACTACCCAAGACTAGAGAACAATGGTTTAATTTTGGAGTTCCTTCTCCTAGAAGAGCTGCTTACCATAGCTAAAGAGTCTCTTTTACCCTTACCAAGAGGAAAGTGCACTGAACACAGGCAGTACAGTAATTAACCCCTTGGGTGAAGAAGTGTTTGGTATCTCACTGTTTTCAGGCTTATGAGGAAAGACGAGAATATGTAAAGAATAAGCCAGCCAATTTTCTGTATGCGTAGGCAAAGAAAAAGTAAGCCGTAACCAGAGAGAGGGATCAAACACATTACTGTCTGACCAGTCAACGGACCCAATAACTCTCTAGTGGTAGTATCTCAACGGTAGTATCATTAAGTGAATGAATAAGATTCAGCTCTTCGGAAGTACCATGAACGTTAGTGGATAGTCTTAATTGAAGAAAGTTTTGGTGTAATAATAGATAATGCTGAATTAGAATATGTTATTTAGGGATTTTGTCGTTAAAGTCCGATGGAAGTTTCAAGCCAGATATGACTGGAATATTATTTTTATTTTCATTGAACTACTGTATATTACTTATATTGTCATGAATGCTTGAATAAGTGATACCAAAGTTACAATTTGTTATACAAAGGTCTAGCCTGCATTGTTTTAGGCTACTGAAAATATGTCCAGTCCAACAGGAAATACTTCAGGTTGTAATTTAAGGGTCAACATTTATAAACAGCTTAAAGGTGCTAAACAACAATGAAAGGATTTGGAACTTGGCTATTGGCCTAGGTTACCTGTTGAAAATTTGAATAGGCTTATCTTAGCCTTTTCCATATGGACTATATATGTGTGGGATTGGTTATGCCTGTAATAAGCTACATATGTTTGGGGTTAGCTATGGCTGTAATAGGCTATACTGTAAATGTTTGAGTAGGCGCTGCATGTAAAAGGATTATGTGTTGGGAAAAGCTATGCCTTTAATATCACCGCGATATACAGTAGTCCATGTGAATATATCTATACCAGTGAATTATTTGGCTTTACTTCACCATTCTAGCTAAGAGGGCTTAGTGCCCCTTGAAACTCCTCATGAACAAAATATGTTTGCTATGAATGTCATAACCCCTTTAATTATTCTATTTGAATTTCAATATCTAGGGTATACTTTGGAATTGTTTTAATTATTTATCTGAAATTCTAAGCCCATATCTGGTAAAATTATAGATCATGGTTGCACATTTGAATTGCCTGTAAAGTTTAATATTATTTATTTATTCATTCATTTTATGGTGCCTATTGATTAATGTGATGATATTCCTTCAACGCTCACCTTGTAATGGAACTTGTTTGACTAGAAGTGAATTCAATCACATTATCTTTAGCATATTTGATGACATTATAAAATTTTAAATCTAATCATTGTTTGGCTATATGTAATTTTTCCTTCCTTTTTTGCATTTTCCAGTTAAAACTGTATATATCTAGACAATAAGTCAAGACTAACAAGATTTTGTATTAAGTACTACCTTGCCAGCAATAAGATTAAACCTCTAATGCACCAAGAAAACGTTTCTATTATTGGCCTTCCATTGGCGTTTTAAAACATATATTCCACTTACACTTTGGGTGTAATATTTTTAGCCTCCTAGACTTTATCTTCAAGCATTGAACCATATCTGGACTTTTTGGTGATGCTAGCATGATCACAAATTAAGCCTCTGATGAGGACATGTTGGTCCTCTTCCCTGGTGCTAGCATAGGCCATTAAGCATAAGAGACAGTTTCTGTCTCCTTCGAGTACCTTAACTAGAAGCTGTTCTCTGGAGATTTTTTTTTTTTTTTTTTTTTTTTTTTTTTTTGTGTGGATTGATCTGACTTCTTTTCAAATTTCATGAATCCACCAAATGCATTTTCCTGAAATTCTTGTTTTTTTTCATTGTCGTTTCCAGAATGTTCAGGGTACGTATTTGGCACAAAGTAACTCTTTCAATTGTTTCTTTCCACTGGAGAACATCACGATAATCAACTCAAGGCACATAGGAGGGTTGAATAATTTAAAACTAGTTCCATTTGATTGGGGAGTCATTTCATAGAAGCGGAGAGTTGTCTGATTGATATACCTGAAGCTAAGGAACACCTTAATGTGCCCATGAATGAATTTAGTGTGATTGAAGTCGAAGCTATCCTCAAAACTCTGAAAAGATAAAAACCCTTGAATACGATGGAATAACTACTGAGACAATATCGGCTGAAGATGAAATAACTTCCGGAATACTTACAAGATTATTTTGTAGGATGTAGCGTGAAGAGAGAAAATGAATTGAGTGGAAGCTAGAAGTGTCTGTGGTAATGGCAAAGAAAAGGGAGACCTGACTGATTGCAATAATTATAGAAGAATCACACTTACATCAAGTCATATATAGTATGCTCAATCTAGAGAGACTAAAGAGTAAGGTTGATGAAAAGCTGAGATATTAACAAGCAAGATTTAGAAAAAGTAGAAGTAGCACACACCAAAATTTCATCTTAAGACATGTGGTGCAGAAGTGTGTAGAATATAGGAATCCACTATAGAAACTAGTTTCAAATGACTTTGTGAGTCTTCTTAAACAGCGAACCATTTGAATATGTTACACCAGTGCATTTTAACCAATCACCGAGAGTAATTTGATTTTTGTTACAAAAAAATATTCTTGATTAGGAAAAACTATAGAAAATATAGCCATAAAAATAGCTCTATGTCCATTGACATCATCAAATTATAGGTTGGTGTTCAGACCAAAATTTATAACCGGTTCTATACCTGTTCAATAAAGTATTTTTCAGCGAATTTGTTTTAAGCGATGGTCATTTTCAGCCAAACTATTTGAGAAATTAGTTTTATCGATGAGTAGTATAAGTGAAGAGCAGTTTAAGTGACTCTAAAAGCCATAAGAGACTCTTGGTATCTAGGAAGAAATTGATATTGAGCATTTCAAGTACTTATACATTAAAACATCAAGGAAATCGTTTTATTGAAGAGTGAACCAGACATAACCAGTAGTAATCTATCTTTATATAAAATAGATTATGCAATTCTATATGCAATTGCATGGTAATGTGAAGTAAATAACGGCAATAGATAATTAAAGACAACTTTATATAACATAAATTACAATGATTGTATGGAAAAGGTGAGCATACTCATAGTCGTGATTTAGAGGAAATTAACATAAAAGAAAAGAAAGAATTGTGATCGCTGCCGAAAAGACACACTATCCACCACGACGCAAAGGCTACTCTAGGACACAGTACTTGGGGTTTCAGATGAAGTTGTATCATGACTTATGACATAAACAAATCTGAGGAAAACTATGCAATGGAAGCAGTGCGTGTTATTATTATTATTATTATTATTTTTATTATTATTATTATTATTATTATTATTATTATTATTATTACTATTGTTATTATTATCATTATTATTAGATAACCGACAACCTTTGTTGGACGAGGAAGATGCTATGAGACCAAGAGCTCCAACAAGGAAAGAAAAGAAGAGAAAAAATAAAAGAAAACAAAAGAATAATTATAATAAAATATCTAAATAAACTTCACCAATATTAGAATAGATATTTCATATATAAACTATAAAAACACTTACGTCACCCTGTTCTGATAAGGAAAAGAAAACAAATTGCTGCAAGTTTGAACTTTTCGAGTTCTACTTACTCAATTACCCGATTAGAAAGATAATTCCACAACTTTGAGAGTACCGCTTATCTATTGAGCCTGATGATGGAGAAGGCCTGACTATTAGGAATTAACTTGCATGCCTAATTTTACGAACAGGATTGAACTGTCCGGGGAGATCTGAATGTAGTAAATCTGACATCGACATTGATGACCAAGACATCAAGAAAGAGAAGGCGTCCATCAGTGCTATACTTCAAGTCTATAAGAAGAGGTTCAGGCCCTGGACGGCTGGAATATTTGTGATCTGTCGTAGATTCTCGATCTCTTATTTAAAGAAATTATTCTCTAATTCAAATAAAGGACACAATGACTCAGCTTTCGGAAGAATAGCACCTTCCCAGTGCATTTTTCACATAAGCTCTTCAATAATAGAGTCATCTCATTTCCATCACTCTCAAGGCCGAACTACCACCCGATTTCTTGTTACTTCATAGGAATGTTTTCATCTAATCGTGATTCTAAAGGAAGCCAGAGTCCTATTGGCTCTTAATGAACTATTTTTGTTTAAACAAACATAATAATGCAAATAAAGGGATTCTATGAAATATTTACATCAAAAGTTAGGAGAAACCTTCTTGCAATTTTGTTTCGTACTATTTACAAAGCGCCGGCTAAATCCTAGCCTAAAACCTTTATTCTCCAACAAATAGTTTCATTCTACCAAATCTTCCATCCTCGTAAGGAAATAGGAATGATTGGAATTTGAATTAAGCTAGAGCCTTCCTTTTAAGAAGAGAAGTAATTATAACAGGAGTAATCAGAGATTTCTGACCTCTATCTAAGGTTGATGGAGTCTCCCATGGTCTAAGATTTACCTGTGGAGATATTTACCACACTTGATGCGACCAGATTCTGTTTTTGTAAAAGCGGGACATTTCATAATACATATATACAGTACATATCTTCTAAACATCAAGTTGATATTAGTTTTGACAGTCCCATTATAGAGTAATCTTTGGGCCTTAACGTGTGTATGGTTAGCGCTCATTTTCTTCTTCTTCTTCTTCTTCTTCTTCTTCTTCTCCTTCTTCTATATTTAGTAGGAGATATGTCTCAATTCTTGGAGCCATTTTACTCCCCTGTAAAGGCTTTCGTTTTTGTTGAATGCGAGTGTGTTGGCGCTCTATTCCTCCCAACCTGGCTCTGGAAATAAGAATAGGGAGGCTTTCCTGGAATTGCTTCTCAAAATACTCTTGAAAATGTGACTCTCAGGTGTAAATGACACATATCCGAAATGGAACCTGTGCCTAAGACTAGATTAAAACGAGGGCAAATGATAAGCAATGGGTGGTTTAGTATTGTCTTAAGGGGCCCTTACACCATCAATCTTTTGACATGTAATAAGATTGTCCTCAAAATTTATTGAGTCAATCATATACTCTCACATAGGTCGACTGTAATGGTCAATATTTAGTTCCTCACTAGCCTTCATGCAGACAGCATGTTACCTGTTTTCAGTTTCAGTGATATTTTGTTTGAATTAAAAAAAAAAATGACATCACTGGACGAAGGACTGGTATAAGAGGATACATGATTATAGCCATGGAAATTTTTTATCATGCTTGGAATTAAGTGAGCGTTAGGATTTTAAGATTTTTTTTTTTTAAAGATAAACTGTGAAGGTTTTGAAGATGTAATGTTTATGGTAAATCCCCTGATCTCAAAAAGAAACCCAGTCAGGAAAGAAGCTATCTCACCAACTGAAAGGTTGTCAATCAGCGTTATTTTGCCACAGTTAACACTTTTGAAGGCTTGAAATCTGTAACTGCTGTGTCTCCGCAGTCTATCAGTGTCATTGTTACTGAAACCAGTAGGGCCATTATAAAATGACTCAAAAATATTTCAAGGTAGGAAAAACAATATATTTATTTCCCATTAAATTTTATGGGATTTTGAACATATTTCTTTGAAATTAGAAAAGAAAAAATACAGAAATATTCATTATCTTGTATTTAGTTATTGGTGATGATTCTGGAATGCCGTTAGAACACGGAGTCCCAATGCAGTCTCTATCTAACCCTCAAAGATATTATCATTGAGAGATCCTTCAACATATGTTGCTTTTGAGGAATTCATATCCCACAACTCCATTTCCCATGTAGATGTCAGTCTTTCATACTAGTTTTCAGTTCGTTAAAGACGTTTCTATGCATGGGATAAAAGTTTTCGTTGCTCCTCTAACTTTCTTCTCCCTATTCTATAGGGACCCTCTATTTCACGAATCTTTTTGGAATTTTAAGTGACTATACATGAATTCATGAATAAAGATATATGATTTGAATATATGAATATAAATTAATTGCATATTATATCAATTAAACTTTGAGGATACTTACGGAATCTAATTCACCTGCAGTCAGAGTCCTCTGCATCCTTGATCGTAGAGGTAGATTCTGAAGGAGTTTCCTGATCTCTAAGAAAATTCATTTCTGTGTAGTACCACAATATTGGGCTCATGGAACTCCAGAACCGCAACCAGACTTCTTTGAGGAGGTGATCTTCCTCAACTGTTTTTTTTGGACGTTCGTCTTTAACGAATTAAATTCAGTTTTTACATTCTCAGCCGCCTTCTGGTACCTCCTCCCATATATCTCGAGGAGAATGATATAGACCTTCTCAGATTTTTTGGTCACCGTCATTATACTCATCCGTGTTAACCTTCCACACTGTGGACAACTCCCTCGAAAGTCAAATGCTCTCTCTAAGGAATTCACTATTTGCCTTCATAAAACTTTTATTGCCCTCTACTCCAATGCCAGACATGTTGTTGGGAC
>NC_090758.1:44578792-44591292 GCF_036898095.1 Palaemon carinicauda
AGGCGTACCGTAAGAAATTTAGAAGTTTGAAAAGGAATGAGAGCGGTACTTATCCCATTATATCCCATTGTCCTCATTTGAGGACACCTAATGAATAATAATTTTATAAAGAACATATTTCATAAATCATTAAAAAGATAATTAAAAGCAAAAATTTAACGAATTATCAACCGTTTTATATAGAAATTACGATCCATTGATGTATATTTAGATATTTTCTTGAGGTCTACTTTCGGTGAAAAATCAGGCTTCAGACATACCACCATTCAAACGTAAAAAGCGAATACAAAGTAGGCCCTTATTGATTAAATATATATCGATATTAATTCTTAAAGGCTTCATATATCATAATAATCATATTTAAAATCATTCCCATTGTCATACAGCGAGCCAGAAATGTTTCAAATATCCTGTCCTCGAATGAGGACACTGGGATAATTCCATATAAACAAGTGACGTTACAAGTCCAGACAAGATTTCTGCAGTTGTTCAAGTTTCAACGCGGAAAGGAGTAGACGTCTGCTTACTTAGCCAAATTAGCCGAGCAAACGATCATTTCAGCACAGATCATTATAGACAACACATCAAGAAGCTGTATATGGATATTCACAAAGGTCAGTACCCTATTATGTTTTAATGAATTATTCTTGTTTTGTTTTTTTCATGAGTTTCATAGTTTTTTTTCTAGTTTTTTGTTGTATCTGCTTTAATTATCATTTTTAGTGTTGTTTTTTAATTTAATTACCTACTTAACTACCGATCTATGTTGAAAACTCAATAAATTATTTTTTATATGAACTACTTTTTTTATATAATTTCCAATTTTATGTCATGCACCGAACATCCACTCTACCTATTTCATCATATTAATTCATAAAAAACTGGTTCTTTATTTTCATAATCAGAAAGTTCATATATATATATATATATATATATATATATATATATATATATATATATATATATATATATACATATATATATATATATATATATATATATATATATATATATATATATATATATATATATATATATATATATACTGGAATGGAATCATAGATCTTATATCTTATATCATGTTTTCGTTATTACAGATGTCGAAGAAACACTCCACACTTACAGTTGAGGAAGCAATCAATATCCTGTTTCAGGATGAGGAAGATGATGAAATCGAAAATGCTGATGTCATTATTATACCGCCTGACGTAGTGAAGACATAATAGAGGAAGTTTCTGTTCAGGATGCTCCTGGTTCCTTAGAAGTTCAAGTGAACCAACAGCCAATTGAAAACCCTACTAAAGACAGAGGGGCATCTGCTAAATCTTCTAGGAAAAAACCAAAATTTTGTAGTACTGAACCCATCTGAAACATAAATTCTTGAATACAGCAAAGTCAATGAGCGTTCAGAACAGTATAAGGAAAACTTGCAAGAAATAAAAGAGAGCTTTCATAATCTATATCCTCTGGAACTATTTGAGAAACTGATGTCTCATGGCATATATGACCACATTTTGAAAGAGACAGTACGTTATGCAAGTTCTTATAGAAATAAATGTGAGTTTACATTAGGTATTGATGAACTGAAAACCGTCATTGGTATATTGCTATTCTCGGGACATCACAAAGTCCCCTCAGAACGTGATTTTTCAAGCGAAGAAGATCTTGGAGTCCCTATTATTCAGAAAACAATGTGAAGAAACTGTTTTCAGCTGTTGAAAAGCATTATCCATTTTTGCAACAACGATTAAGCCAAGGACAATACACACGACAGAGGGTTCAGAATTACGTCATTATTTTCACTAGTCAAGGACTCATTTCAACAATTTGGAGTATTTGAAGAATGCATATCTGTTGATGAAATGATTGTGAAGTATTATGGTCACAATCCTCTAAAGCAGTTTATGAGAGGAAAACCTATCAGGTTTGGATACAAACTCTGAGCTCTATGTGGCGTTTCAGGTTCCTGTTACAATTTTGATTTGTATTGTGGGAAGAGTTCCATGGATGAAGGCAACGATGATCTGTTACTTGGAACAAAGATTGTTTTGAAGATGTTAGAAGCAGTAAAAGTCTCAAATGCTCATTCTGTTTTCTTTGACAATTTTTTTTACTGGATATGATTTGTTAGTTCATCTTAGGAACCTTGGTTATCAAGCCACTGGTACAATGAGGGAAAACAGACTTATTAAGTGCCCTCTGAGACCAGCAAAAATTATGAAGAAAGAGAAAAGGGGATCCTATGACTATATGTTTTATACAAATGAAGAAATCCTTTCAGTGAAATGGTCAGACAATAAGTGTGTATGCGTTGCGACAAACTACGATACTATTGAGCCTGTGAAAAAGGTAAATCGATGGTTGAGTGATGTAAAAATAAAAGGTGATGTTCCTCAACCAAATGTTCTGAACAACTAACTATAATGCCTACATGGGAGGTGTCAATCCCCATGATTGGCTGGCTAGTAAATATGCAACATCTTTATGAAGAAAGAAATGGTACTGGCCTCTCTTCACTCGTGTACTAGATTTGATTGTGGTAAATGCATGGATCATTCATAAATTTTTGCATAGAGGAAAAGAGTAACTTAACTTAGTAAGCTTCAGAGGAGCAGTATGCGTACCATGTCTGAAGTTAGGTGAAGCAAATAGAAGAATAGGTAGAAAGAGCACAGCCACTAGCCCATCTACAAAACTTGATGATGTTTGGTACGATGGAAAGGACCACGTAATAGCCAAGAGGGAAAATCAGAGGTGATGCCGGAAGAAGTCTTGCTCCGGGAAGCCTAGGACCTATTGCAAAAAATGCAAAATAACACTTTGTTTCGAGTGTTTTGCTCCTTATCACAAGCAGTAAACAAAAAACGGTAACATGTTTCTTTTTTTGTTCAATTGTCTTTCTAAATATTATGCCTAGTAATTCAAGAAGGTAACTGTGTAATTTTAAAAATATTATAATGGTGAAAAATAATCAGATAGAGAATATAATTATATTTGATCAACCTAATTGAGAAAAGAATTATGATTTGAAGGTAGTATTACATTATCCCATTCTCCTCAATCGAGGACCGCCTATTATTACCAAATGTCATTATATCATCCCAGTGTCCTCTTTTGAGGACGGCTTACTGTGAGCTTACTGAAGGAAATAAAATGTTCTAACCACCTTATATGATGTCTTTTAATCCTAAACAATAATATGTTCTCAAAAAATCATGAAAATTTCCAGCCAAAAAAACTTGGGATATAATGGGTTATGTAAATTACGGAAAGAAGTTAGAAAGATCATTTAGTGATTGGTTAACTTCCGCTGAAGTAGATAGTTGTGATGATCTCAAAAACTTAGTTTTTTTAGAAAACTTCAAACATAACATATCTCCACACATTAAGCTATATATAGAAGATTAGCGTGAAAAGTCTTTTACAGATGCAACAAGGTTGGCCGATGAGTACAGTCTTACTCATAGTTTAGGTGATAGTAAGAAGAAAAATAATCAGTCTTCTAGTAAGATGCAACATAGCAAGAGTAGTTTTAGCAATAGTAATACAGGGAAGTATGATTATCATTATTATTGTTATACATGTGGAAACCCAGGGCATACTGCCAGGTTTTGTAAGAACAAATGGGAAGGTAGTAGTTCAGACATAATTTGTTATCAATGTAATAAGAAAGGGCATAAAGCAAGGAATTGTATGGCAGAGGAGAAAAATGTCAAGAAACCAGTCTCTAGTTAATAATCTTTTGTCAAGCAGAAATTACATTATGAAAGAAACTAGGAAATTTTACGGAGATTCTATGTCTGAAGGTGTAGTTTCTTCGCTTGAAGGAGGGCATTCGAGAGTTGTCTTGCTTAGGGAAACCGGAGTAGCCATTCCCCTTATTAGGAAAAGTGTGTGGCAAAAAGGTCAAAAACCATTATGAAAGAAAAAGTTATGTTATGTGGGTTTCTGAATACTTGCGTTGTTTGTCCTTTGTTGAAAATTAACTTGAAAAGTCAGGGAGTGTCAAGTGATGTAAAACTAGCAGTTGTAGACTATTTGCCAGTTGACGGCGTTGACATTATTGTCGGCAATGATTTAACTACATCCAGATACGTGAATCCTATTTTATTGAGGATCCAGAGCCTGAAAGGGTAGTAACTAGGTCAGGTTTAAATACAGATATTGACTAAGGTCATAATTTGTTCGAAGGTTCGAACGTGTGTGATGGAGGCGGTGAGGTTGATCTTAGCAAGTGTGGGGCTAAGACCGACTCCATCGATGTTGACAGTGTTAGACAAGATGATGATGTAGCCGTCTAAAGAAGTGACATAGACGTAGTTGATGTAGTGGATTCAAGTAATAGTTACTGCAATGTTTCAGGCACTAGAATTTTGAACAGAGATGAGCTAATTAAGTTACAGAGAGAGGATGAGACACTGTCTCGAATTTCAGAAAGTGAATTGGATGATGATCCCGATAATGTTTGTTAGGAGACCTTTTATTTAAAAGACGAAATTTTGTGTCGTTATGTTTGCTCCAAGTCAGTTAGCAAAGAGAGTAGAGAAAATTACTTTCAGAATTTAGAAAATTACAAGGAGAATTTAAGGAAACCTTGGAAATTAGCAATACAAAACGGGAGCAACAACCAAGGGGAAACTAAAAGAAGATATGATCTTAAGGCAAAGGAGAGAAATTTCCGTGTGGGAGATAAAGTCTTAGTATTAATTCAGAAAGAAGGTCCCTCATTATCTTATAAGTTCGAAGGTCCTTTTCCTATTTTAGGAAAAAGGGGCAATTTGAATTACTTATTAGATATGCTTAGACGTAGAGCTAAGTGGCTGAACATAAACTTGCTAAAGAAATACAACGAACGCCCAATGCCAGTAATATCTGTGTCGCAGCAAAATTTGTTTTGAGAAAAATTGTGATTTACTTGAGAATTTCAAGTTATTTAACTCTAGTCTAGAAGACTGTTGGTGTTTTGATTGATTTGATTTGTCAGTTAAAGTAAGCGAAGAAGTAATGTTAGTTTTATTTGTAAGTTTGTGAATAAACCCGTTGTGTTTTTTCGAGAGTTTCTTTTTATATTTATTTCCCATGTTTCAATGTTAGTTGATGTTATATAGATTTATTTTACTTATTCAAAGAGCCTGTAACTATTTTTAGATCGTAACAGAATTCAAGGTATCGCTCCTGAGTTGTGTGATATAGTGATTAAAAGGACAATGGAACATATATTTTCGAGATATCTTAATATTTGAATTTTCTCTTTCCTGCTTTGCATCAGCTGTAGAAATTGTGATTTAACTACTACCATGACAGGCTGAGGAGCTGATATGGATGACTTTTGCTGGAACACTTTGAACGAGAGACTTACTGATATTAAAGTATTTCTTGCTCGTTAAGCGCCCATCTACCTTGAGTAATTTACCAGGTCCAAAGGTCCACATACAACGCTACATAGCTTTGCTAATTATGGCACTTAATCACTGTAAATAGAGACTTTGTCATATAGATTTAAGCCTATTTGAATCAAGATTGAGAAAACATTTTGCATGAAATTGGTATGAACTCAGATTGGTCTCCAGGCAGTGAAAAGTCTCAAAATAAAGCAACTGACAACTATGTAACTATTCATAACTAGTAGTCAGGGTATTGACATGGGGAATAATTTTTTGCTTATGCCATCTGCAAATGTATTTTCCCGACAATATAGAGGAGAATACATTTTGGGAAAATAGGTATATAGTTTCATGACAAAATTTTGGAGAATTTTGTCGTTCAGAGACTAAAAAGGTTTGTTTTTTTATATGATTTTTCAATAAAGCAAATTTCTGATAGTTTTTGCTAAAATACAATAGCGTCCTCATTTATATCAATATAACAATTTTTTTTTTTACGAAATTATAAACTTAGATTGTGTTCAAAGTGCTATGAAGTCATTGGTATCTATTGTATCCATCACTTATTATCTATTGTGCAGGGTTGATACCTCAATTTCGTTACTTATCAATCTTCCAACAAAGAGAGCTACTTTAATCTACTGCTGCCATCTTTTACAAATCAACTAATAATGAATACGATTAGAAATATTTGCTAAAACACTAAGGGTTGTCAAATAATATTATATGATATCTTATCCTTAGATGTAAGGATTCCAGAAAACCTGAAATCAATCAATCAATATCTTACAGGCTATATCAAGAATACTCATTTAACTTATCTCCACACCCCCTATAACTGAATGTACTTCTTTATTTCCACAGTGTCATACTGGCTGGGGCAAGTGGTGGTGGAGAGGAGACGGCCCCCCACCCCCGCACCCAGGAGAATGTCTACCTGGTCCCACCTACGAAAAAGTAGTAATTGATATATATATAAATATATATATATATATATATATATATATATATATATATATATATATATATATATATATATATATATATATATATATATATATATATATATATATATATATATATATATATATATAGTTATATATATATATATATATATATATATATATATATATATATATATTATATATATATATATATATATATATATATATATATATATATATATATATAGTTATATATATATATATATATATATATATATATATATATATATATATATATATATATATATATATATATATATATATATACACACACATATATATATATATATATATACATATATATATATATATATATGTATATATATATATATATATATATATATATATATATATATATATATATGTGTGTGTGTGTGTATGTTGGAGCGAGTGTTTTGTATTTGCAGTGGATAATTGAGAGGTTAAATGATAGTAAAGAGTTGAAATATAGCAACTCTATTTGTACATTTTTTATGGTTTTTTAATCACAGACAGCCCTTTACTGTCTTTGACTCGCTAAGGTTGGAAAATGCTCCACCCATTTGATATTAGTATTAAGAAGAGCAACACATCTGTTTTGTCTTGGGAACACTAGAGACATCTGCCAATTGCCCTGCTTACGCTGCAGAAAGTTTTATTTTGGGAAAAAAGGACACTTTGCTAATCATTGCTATGGGAGCAAGAGTTGTGTGCTTAGTAAGGGTGTGTGAGAGGGTAAGACTGGCATCATTGGTGCAAGTAGAATAAGCAGCGGGTAAGAAAACATGCCGAAAAAGAAGTTAGCGGATGGAAGGTCTGAGCCATTAGGTGTTGGCGCTGGGTCGTGCTAACTAACGGCCGTGGATGTTATGGTCTCGAGTGGTAAAAATAATAAAAGTTGTAAATTAGAAGCTGTAGCAGTTACTAGAAATGAAGTATGTATTGTCTGGTCAATCCATGCAAGGAACCTGGGGATCGATGTAAAAAACTAAATAAAGCAAAAGAAAAAATAGCACACAGCAGAAGGTATAAAAAGTGTAATGGGGGTATAATCAGGTTAACATCAAAGGTACCAACATGTCAAAAGATGAGCGTATGTATTTTCCCAACGGGACACGGAAGTTTATTCTGTCATTAAGTCAGGAGAGTTTTTAGGGCTGGTAGATCCAAATTTCACAAAATACACCACTTTGATCAAAATTGTTGGCATAGGGGGCAGCAATGAGAGACGCAAAAAAAATGCCATACTCTCCTACATAGGAGAATGTCCCCTTTTTTCAAGCAATGGCTGCTGGAACATTTCTCGGGTACAACATTCAATGGGAATAGACGACCCTTTCCCATAACTAGTGGCAAATCCCACGCTTACCACATATCATTTACTGGAAACTCATCATAAGTTTGCACATTTTGATATGGTGTCAATTGTCTCGGGGCATACTTTTAAAACTACGGTCGATGCACTCTGGAATATACATCACTCGTGCACCAAATATAATTATTCTTGTTGCTATCATTATCATCATCTAAATGATAGTTAAACAAGTAAATGACAAATAAAGATGAACAAACACATTCAGAGAGAGAGAGAGAGAGAGAGAGAGAGAGAGAGAGAGAGAGAGAGAGAGAGAGATTTTCCTTATCCATCGTCTCAAGATTCAACTATGATTGAACAACTTTTGATATCTAAATGTGAATATGCCAAAAATAATGTGTGTAGGTTAATATCTGTGGGTTTGCATTATCATGACAAAACAAGACCAACAATTGTTATGACTGACTGGAGTAAAGAGTGAATGAGCTTTGTCGTATTACAGCAATCTATACTGATGTACGTTTATGTTGTCAGTGGGGTTAGAATCTAGCATTGTAGGGCAGCAGGCCCCTTTCAAAAATGAATTGATCTACGCCCCTATTGAGGGGGAGGTGGCGGCTGTGGTCTGGTCTCTGAAAAAGCTTGTCTTTTTTTGCTGGGTTGTCCTAACCTACTTCTGGTAACTGATCATCGCCCATCAATTAAGTTGTCAGGTTATTGGGAGGTGAAGTATATTGAGACTCCAAAATAGTTCCGCTTTAAAAAAAAAAAAAAAAAAAAAAACACTTTAGTAATATAAATTCACAGTCAAATACATGGCAGGTAAAATAAATACTGTCTACTCTGGCTGGGACATCAACAGTTACCTAGTTCTAAGGAGCAGTCGAATCAAAATCCTTATTTGTCTAGTCAGCAACAATCAAGTCCACATTCGGGCAAAAAAAAAAAAAAAAAAAAAAGCTCTTCCTTCAAAGGAGGAATTACGGCCTGAAAAGTAAAAAAAAAAAAAAATACGGACACTCATAGCTAACTATACTATCGTACTGTAATTAATGATGAAATTATGAACTGTATTTTATTTACAGTCACGACAAGTAAAGATACATAAAACTGTACTTACTGGTAAAAAAAAAAAAGAAACTTCCAAAGCTGGTCGGAAATAATTACAAAGTTAGATAATTAATTCAGCTTTCACAACACACTGACTCTAGCTGCAGTCAATTAAAAGAAGCATTTGCCCAAGACAACCTCAATTATATCAACAGTCTTTCTCACTGCAAACAATCATTAAATTAACTAACTCATCTCTCTCTCTCTCTCTCTCTCTCTCTCTCTCTCTCTCTCTCTCTCTCTCTCTCTCTCTCTCTAATACAATAAAAAAAAAATATAAAAATCTATCCTCTGCAACCCTAGTTGGAAAAGCAGGAAGCTGTAAGTCCCAGGGCTCCAATAGAGAAGAATATTCAAGTGAGGAAAAGAAACCAATAAACCAAAAGGGAAGTAATAAACAATGAAAATCAAATATTTTAAGAACAGTAACAATTTTAAATTAGATCTTTCATATATAAATGCTTAAAAGAAAGAGGAAAAAAATAAGAAGGAACCACGTTCCCTCGTGTACCCTAAAGTGCGAGATATCTAAGACAGTGGAACGTCATGGTACAGAGGCCATGATACCATCCAGGAATAGAGAACAATGGTGTCCTTCTCCCAGAAGAGCTGCTTACCGTAGCTAAAGAGTCATTTTTACCCTTACCAAGAGGAAATTAACCACTGAACAATTACACTCCAAAAGTTAACCCTTGAGCGAAGAAGAATTGTTTGTTAACCTCAGTGTTGTCAGATGTATGAGGGCAGAGGAAGATATAGAAAGAATAGGTCAGACTATTTAGTATATGTGTAGGCAAAGACAAAATGAATCGTATTCAGAGAGAAGGATCTAATGAAGTACTGTGTGTTCAGTCAAAGGACCCAATAACTCTTTAGAGGTAGTAACTTAACGAATGACTGGTGCCCTGGCCAAATTACTACCTATAATATCTTCTTCAAGATATTAAATCATAGTAAATGACGCATAAACTTCAGGGTCACAACGGGTGTAGTAATGGTCAGTCAAGACTGTCTTCTAACTCGTCACCCGTCCTATATATCGGGATCTTTTTTTTCTACAGAATTCGGGAGTGTACAGGATTAGCATTAGGCAACAGACCGCCACGCCAGGCTCCCACTCCCGAATCTTCCTGTAGGACTCAGGCCTGTCAGACGACTGGTGTCGAAGCAGTTATGAGAAATATCTAGAAATTCTTTGTTCTATAATACGATGAGGATTTCGAATTGCAGTATTATTATTTTACCCAGATATTCAATAGAAAAAGACAAACCTTTTTCATAAGTCTTGTAACACAATATACATAAATTTAATGTACATATATCAAATCCTACGGCCTATCAAAAAGTTTGAGTTCATTACTAACGGATTATCACAAATACAAAATTATTCTAGTAGACACTATTACAAATATAATAATCTCATTACAATCAACACAAAATACAATTTAGTAATACTAAATCCAAGTGAAAATTGTAAATAAACAAAGTCTATGAACAATCATAAATCAACATCAATAAAATCATTGTAAAGAAAACTAAAAGGTTTCTTCTTAACAGGTATCAAAATTCACAAATACTGATCTACCTATGCCTCCCATCAGCCAGGGTTTATCATCATCTTCCAAGACATGACTAAATAATACGTCAAATGGAAAGATGGACTTCAGTGAGACTTTAGGATAAGTTTCATTGGACTTTTCAACAACTTCACACACAGATGAAGAAAAGAGTTACATATGGACAATGTCTTATCATACAGATTTATACAAGATGATCTACCATTTTACCAGGTCTGACTGAAATCTTATCAACAGTCTATGAATAGTTGCTAAGTGGGATACATCCAATGGTGAGCAGACAGACAAACAGCTTTCCAAAGTCAGGATGGACTGAAATGTCCGGTCATGTACAACAGACAGATACACTGACAGGCTGACAAATGGAGGTTATCCTCTCCTGCACATCTGTAAAATGATCTATGCCTTTCAAAAAAGGTTTGGTTGAAAATGATTGAACAATGCAAGAATTAATATAACAAATGAAAAACTCCAGTTATACAGATTCTGTGTTATAATCTACCTTAACACCAGATTGGATCCAAATTACTTCTATGTTGAACACTTATAACGACAAGGTAAGCATAATAGGACAGGCAGATACACTAACTAATACATGGACAAATGGCAGGAAAAAGTATAATCTCTCTCGACAGTCTGTGGGGAACTAATTAACATTGAACTTGTGTGTATATAAGGAACTAGCTTTATCAATATGTTGAAACAAATGAGAAAGAATACCATAAATATATTTAAAGCTAAAGAAAGCGAAACTACTACAAACATTTAAGGCTTTTTAGCAACCTAAGCTGGAAATTATATTAACAGAAACGAGAAAAAAATGGAATACAGTGTAATGAAGTTAAAGCTCAATAAAGACTGAAACATTTCAAAGTACTGTAGAATAAGACTAGTATTTTAATTAGAAAGAATAAGATCTGTTTTCCGAAATCTTTTTTTTTTTTTTTTTTGGAATTCCAAGGTCAATAGAAAATACGAAAAAGTAAAATATATATTTGTAAAAGATGGGAATAAACCAATGAAATACCTGCTATACTTATTTTTTTAATCATTCATTGTATTACCATGCCTTCGTCACTTTGTTCATGTATGACCCATATGTCATTGAATTATTATTATTATTATTATTATTATTATTACTATCCAAGCTACAACCCTAGTTGGAAAAGCAAGATGCTATAAGCCCAGGGGCTCCAACAGGGAAAAATAGCTCAGCGAGGAAAGGAAATAAGGAAATAAATAAATGAAGAGAACAAATTAACAATAAATCATTCTAAAATAAGAAACGTCAAAACAGACATGTCATATAATAAACTATCAACAACATCAAAAACAAATATGTCATAAATAAACTATAAAAACACTATGTCTGCCTGGTCAACAAAAAAGCATTTGCTCCAACTTTGAACTTTTGAAGTTCTACTGATTCAACCACCCGATTAGGAAGATCATTCCACAACTTGGTCACAGCTGGAATAAAACTTCTAGAGTACTGCGTAGTATTGTGCCTCGTGATGGAGAAGGCCTGGCTATTAGAATTAACTGCCTGCCTAGTATTACGAACAGGATAGAATTGTCCAGGGAGATCTGAATGTAAAGGATGGTCAGAGTTGTGAAAAATTGACATATACTACCTGTTTCAATAGCCTTTGTTGTTTATTATTCATGCCTGTATGATTTATTGGTCATAAATTTGAATTTAGTTTTCTTTCCTTAGTCATTTAAAAGGCATGTCTACATTCAGTCACTAACCATGTGTGGTCATACCCATGTTACTTAACTCATACATATTTGATCACAGTTTTATACCTGCAGCATTTGGCTATTGTTCAATCTATTTCATTCTAAAACATGTATCATTCAACTGTCTTACTAGTATCACTAAATGTTATATCGGTACCAATTAGTTCATATACCTACATAATTTCCATGCAGTACTTGTATCAAATACTCTTCACATAGGTGTCATTCCTATTATAAAGAAGAGTATATTTTTCCTGCCGAGATGTGACATCACTCTTCCAAGATATGATGAACCCTGCAGGAATAGGCTGTAACTACTCAATGATAGGTGATGCTGGCTCTATTGACAGGCGAGAAAGATAAAAATAAACAAGGATTAAAATCCATG
>NC_090758.1:44596292-44603792 GCF_036898095.1 Palaemon carinicauda
AGCCTTATCTGCTTTCCTGTCTAAATATCACCCCACCCCCCTTTCATTCTTGGCTTTTATTTTGACCTCTATCGATACTGGATTACTTAGCACCCTCTACTTTGTAATTTTCCTTACTTCCTCGAAAACCTTCAACATTCAATTTCTGTCTTTGTTTCTTTTTATAGTATCCTAAGTATCACTTGATACCCATGGCTTTTCCTTTTAAGTGCATGTCCCGAAACCTGACTACTAACTACTGATATATGTCCTTAATACCACACCATTTTTCATCAAGTGTCTCTCCTTCATATCTCAAAATCTCTAATAATTCAAATAGATTCCTATATTCAATTGCAGATGTTTCTCTGTGATCATCTTGCACAAGCTTGGTTGTATCAAACCTAGGTATTCTATCTACATTTCTGTTGAGTGTTTTCAGTTTTAATTTCAGTGTGTCAACGAGAACCTGGTGATCACTACCAATATCTGCACTTCACAGGCTTCTTACATTTCTGGCCTCCTTCTCTCTTTATTAATTGTTATGTGATCTATTTTATTTCAGCAAATGCCACATGGTGAAGTCCATGTATATTTGTTGATGTCCTTTTGCTGGAAAAGAGTACCTCCAATGACAAGATTTTCATTTGACGAGTTTCTGAACATCAACGTAAAGTGTTTCAAGAACTGTATAGAGATCACAAGCTTCTGAATCAACGGTTTTTAATCAGGTTTGGACAAAGAACCGCCAAATCCAACTATGGAAATAATTATTCCACCTTTCCTGACTGCAAAATACACCAGTCACCCTCCTTGTTACCCTGGTCATCAAATGTAATTAAATATAGGACAAAGAGGTCTGGAACTTTTTTTATAACATTCCAGCCACCCATTGAAATACTACAACTAGAGAGTTATTGGGTCCTTTGACTTGACTAGCCAGACAGTATCACATTGGATCCCTCTCACTTGTTACGTCTCCATTTTTCTTCGCCTACAAATAAACTGATTAGTCAGGCCTATTCTTTTCACAATCTGCTCTGTCCTCATAGAACGGACAGAACTGTGATTACCAGACAATTCTTTCTTACTCAAGTGTTAAACTAATGCAATGTAATTGTTCAGTGGCTACTTTCCTCTTGGTTAGCGTGGAAGAGACTCTTTAGCTATGATAGGCAGCTCTTCTAGGAGAAGATTAGTGCCGTAAGCTTCGGTACCATGGTCTTCCACTGCCTTGGGGAAGAGATCTCTCGCCTCAAGGAACTCTTCGACACACTATTATATATTATATTTTTCTTCTCTTGTATTTTTTTAAGCTTTTAAAGTTTGTAATGCACATGGAACGTCTGTTGTTATTGTTCTCAGCCTATCTTTTTTTAATTGTTCACTAATTCTCTTGTAGTTTATTCATTGTCTTAATTGATTTTCTAACTGTGGTGTTTTATCTTGTATGAACTCTTGAGCTTATGGCATCATCACATCCTGGTTTTCTGACTAGGGTTGTAACGTGGCTACTACTACTACTACTACTACTACTACTACTACTACTTCTACTACTACTACTACTACTAATAATAATAATAATAATAACAATAATATGTGATGAGACAAAGGGTACAATCAGTGAGAGTAACGGTGGGAGGGATGAGGAGTTCTATGATAATTAAGGATATGAGGAACATATGCACTAATATTGAATTCATGAAAGATTTCACTGGGGACATTTAAGGAAGTGAAAGACAGTCATTCTGAACATTTCAACTTTATAAGACAGAAGCAGCTAGAGGAGATGCAAAAAAAAAAAATGGGGTCAAAACAAGAAAATATTATAAGGCAGAGACAGTCAACGACAGTATCAGTAAAAGGGAAATGGTTAAATGAGGGGTCTCTTAAATTACGCTACCGCTTCTCTCTCTCTCTCTCTCTCTCTCTCTCTCTCTCTCTCTCTCTCTCTCTCTCTCTCTCTCTCTCTCTCTCTCTCTCTCCATGAAGAGAACACGTAGAACTACAGAAAAAAAAAACAGATAAAGTATTCCAGAACCAATATCGACTCTAATGATACGTAGAGGAAAGAGGAAGGAATATGGAAAATAGGAAAAAAAAGGTGAAGTGAAATTATGGAGATGAGGAATAGGGAGAGCAGAGTACAGAAGAGAATGGGGAAGAAAGGAATAGGGCAAGGGTAACGATGACGACGACTATCAGAGAGGAGGAAATTAATATAGGAAAGATGAAAAAGAGGAGCTGATAAGGGAAGGGCAAACAAATATTAGAAGGCAGAGAACAGCAAGGACAGAGGTGGAATTAGCTCTCTCTCTCTCTCTCTCTCTCTCTCTCTCTCTCTCTCTCTCTCTCTCTCTCTCTCTCTCTCTCTCTCCAAAATATATGTCCTTTGACAGTGATGATTTAACAGTAAATGAGCAATACGTGATGTAAAATGTTGAATACTGTGAGCGAACAAGATATAATGAGAGTGTATGTCCTGTAGAGAGTAGGGTTCCCCTGCTGTAGAGGACCGGGGAAAAAAAAAAAAAACAGCCGTCAGAATAAAAGTAAAGTATAAAAAATTCAAATGTAATGATATCTTTAAAAATTGAAACAAGAACAACGAAAGTGGAAACAGCCCAGTGTCACTAAGCCTTTCAAGCACAGCCTGTTCATCCTACTGATAATGCCAGTGAGATATGCATACCACGTTGCAGTACTTAGGTGAACTAAGGAAATATCTGGTGTCGATAAATATCCAACATTTTAAACAGATAAGGCGACAATACAGTAAATTGCACTGTTACCAGATGGAGAAAAATATGGACTTCATACCAACATAATAATAATAATGATAATAATATTAATCCAAAACATTCCCATGCTTTAGACAGATGGAGAGTGAATGGTTGTATATATATATATATATATATATATATATATATATATATATATATATATATATATATATATATATATATATATATATATATATAAAAGGTAGCCGAAATTGCAAATATTTTCCAGTATCAGATATAATGTCCTGCAGTGGACAATAAAGACCAAACTGTACAAAATCTAGTGTCATGCATAAAATGAAAATGTTCTATAAAGTGAATAATCAATATCAAATAAGTCTACATTGATATCATTATGCATACACGTAGCGCATTCAGCCACACCCCTACACAATAAGCACACCTTTGTAAAAAAAAAAAAACTTTTAGAGCTAATAACTACAAATCAAGGTCGGTTGTCCATTCCAAATAAGACACCAAACCCATTACAATAAATCCTTTGATGTCGTATCCACTTACTTGGTAATGGGAGTAGATTCCAGCCAGGTGAGGCCGATGCCACAGCGCCAAAATTGCCATTTCATTCCGGTACCACATGATGAACCTCCCAGGTGCATTGGGTCCTGAAGGCGGTAGGTGGAGATAAGCAAATGCAAGGTTAATAAACATGCATTAGAATACACAAGTTTCCGTTTGTTTTATGAAGAGGAAAGGACACAGTCCCTTCGAAAACTAAAAATTTATGTTTATTTTTTTCTATATAATTTGTGGGTTTATTATTATTATTATCATTATTATTATTATTATTATCATTATTACTAGCCAAGCTACAACCCTAGTTGGAAAAGCAAGATGCTATAAGCCCAAGGGCTCCAACAGGGAAAAATAGCCCAGTGAGGAAAGGAAATAAGGAGGTAAATAAATGATGAGAATAAATTAACAATAAATCATTCTGAAAACAGTAACAGCGTCAAAACAGATATGTCCTATATAAACTATTAACAACGTCAAAAACAGGTATGTCATATATAAACTATAAAAAGACTCATGTCAGCCTGGTCAACATAAAAGCATTTGCTCCAACTTTGAACTTTTTGAAGTTCTACTGATTCAGCTACCCGATTAGGATGATCATTCCACAACTTGGTAACAGCTGGAATATAACTTCTAGAATACTGTGTAGTATTGAGCCTCATGATGGAGAAGGCCTGGCTATTACAATTAACTGCCTGCCTAGTATTACGAACAGGATAGAATTGACCAGGGAGATCTGAATGTAAAGGATGGTCAGAGTTGTGAAAAATCTTATGCAACATGCATAATGAAAAACAGTGCCAAAGATTAATATCTAGATCAGGAATAAGAAATTGGATAGACCGTAAGTTTCTGTCCAATAAATTAAGATGAGAATCAGCAGCTGAACACCAGACAGGAGAACAATACTCAAAACAAGGTAGAAAGAAAGAATTAAAACACTTCTTCAGAATAGATTGATCACCGAAAATCTTAAAAGACTTTCTCAATAAGCCAATTTTTTGTGCATTTGAAGAAGACACAGACCTTATATGTTTCTCAAAAGTAAATTTGCTGTCGAGAATCACACCTAAAATTTTAAAAGAGTCATACAAATTTAAAGAAACATTATCAATACTGAGATCTGGATGTTGAGGAGCCACCGTCCTTGATCTACTTACAATCATACTTTGAGTTTTGTAAGGATTCAACTTCATACCCCATAATTTGCACCATGCACTGATTTTATCTAAATCTCTATTAAGGGATTCACCAACCCCAGATCTACATTCAGGGGATGGAATAGATGCAAAAAGAGTAGCATCATCTGCATATGCAACAAGCTTTTTTTCTAGGCCAAACCCCATGTCATGTGTATATAGTATGAAAAGTAATGGGCCAAGAACACTACCCTGTGGAACACCGGATATCACATTCCTATACTCACTATGGTGCCCATCAACAACAACTCTTTATGATCTATTACTTAAAAAATCAATAATAATGTTAAGAAACGACCCACCCACTCCCAACTGTTTCAGTTTGAAAACAAGGGCCTCAAGATTAACACGGTCAAAGGCAGCACTAAAATCAAGGCCAATCATACGAACTTCCTGACCACAATCAAGGGATTTCTGTACAGCATTGGAGATTGTAAGAAGGGCATCACATGCTCTAAGGCCTTTACGAAAACCAAATTGCAAACTAGGGAGTAGATGAGTACCTTCAGCAAACCTATTAAGACGTTTTGCCAGAAAACTTTCAAAAACTTTAGATAATATGGGAGTTATGGAAATTGGGCGGTAATCAGTTGGACTTGAGCTACCACGAGCACATTTACAAAGAGGAGTAACATTACCAATTCTCCAACAAGTGCTAAAAGCTCCTCTTTTTGCTAACTTGCGCAAAATAACAGATAACTTTGGAGCTAAGAAATCTGCTGTCTTTATAAAAAAAAAGGAAAAATACCATTTGGGTCTTTACCTCCATAAGCATTAAGGTCCTTCAACAGAGCTTTGATCTCACGAGATCGGAAAGCTAAACTAGTTAGTTTAGCCTCAGGAAAACAGGAATGAGGAAGTTCAAGTTTTTCATTACTCTGTTTACTGTCAAAAACATCAGCCAAAAGGGTTGCCTTTTCCTTTGGACAGTGAGTGACTGAGCCATTTGGTTTAAGTAAAGGAGGAACTGTTGCATCTACACCAAAGAGTGCAGATTTAAGGGTAGACCACCATTTATGTTCCTGAGTTGTACCAGAAAGGGTTTCTTTTATGGTTAAATTGTACTCCTTTTCAGTTGAGGCATAAAGTCTCTGAGCAAAAGCTCGAAGCTGAGTATAGTTGTTCCAGGTCAAATCTGATCTGTTACCCTTCCAACGGTGATAGGCCTCCTGCTTCTCCAAATAGGCACGTCTACAATCATCATTGAACCATGGTTTGTCCTTCACTCGGTACCTTAGCACACGAGAAGGGATACGCCTATCAATTATGTTGACTAGATTCTCATTCAAAGGGGCAACAGTATCCACACTACTATATAATTATGACCAATTCAAGTACAAAAGATCATGCAAAATCCCATTCCAGTCTGCTTGGGATTTCATATAAATTTTACAAGAGTATGATATATCAAGGACAGGCTGCTCAGTCTTCACTACTAATGAAATCAAGGCATGATCAAATGTCCCGACTGGAGAACCAACCTTACTAGTTATAACGCCAGGGGAGTCAGTGTATACGAGGTCCAAGCTATTACCACACCTGTGAGTAGCTTCATTTATAATTTGCTCACAGCCTGATTCAGAGGCAAAGTCTAAAGCTCCTAAGCCATGGCGATCGGTAGGCGAGATATATATCACCAACAAAGACAAAAGAAGCCTTGCTATCATCTTCTTGTATCTTAGCCATAATGGTAAGAATAAAATCAAAGATAGAATCATCCATGTCTGGATTCCGGTAGATCGAACACAAATAAAAGTTGTTACGCCTGCCACAATCTTTTATTACCTGAATCTCATGACATCCACATTGATAGCAGGACTTACGAGAAGCAGGGTACTCAGTCCTAATATACACCGCCATTCCCCTGGTCCTAGGGATGGCATCATGTTTCAACATTATTGTCTTTTTAAAACCAGTTATAAGGAGCTCAGATGAGTGCCTCATATTAGAAACCAAAGTTTCTGAGCACAAAAGAATATCATACTGTCTGGGCGCAACTGTAAGGTCTTGGATATTTTCATGAAGACCACGAATATTGCAATACAGAAGGTGACATTGACAAAATGTAGGACGTACTGGTCCCGGATTTTGCTCAATGTCTCCAGAGAGCATAATAATTAATAGAAATAAAAATAGACATCATACTTAAAAACTAAACTAGCAAGAATTATAACAAAAACAAAATGTACAGAATTATAAATAAAGTGATTGATGATACCCATTGACTATAGTGAAAAGTCGGAAAAACTGGTCAACACGGAGGAGCCGATACACCATGCAAGGCTAAATACCCTTCAGGAAAGCCACTTCAACTAAAGGGAGGACAGTAAGGATGGCTTTGAGAAGAAAAAGAATCAGAAAAGGAAAAGACAACCTCTTGATAAACTACCAGGCATCCATGGCCTTTCTATTAAGCCTGCCCAACACACCATTTCAAAAAACAAGAGGAAGAAAAAGGAATAATAAGATAGAATAGTGTGTCCAAGCGTACCCTCAAGCAAAAGAACTCTAACCCAAGACAGTGGAAGACCATGGTACAGAGGCTATGGCACTACCCAACACTAGAGAACAATGGTTTAATTTTGGAGTGTCCTTCTCCTAGAAGAGCGGCTTACCATAGCTAAAGAGTCTCTTCTACCCTTACCAATAGGAAAATACACTGAACAAATTGCAGTACAGTAATTAACCCCTTGGGTGAAGAAGTGTTAAGTATCTCATTGTTGTCAGGTGTATGAGGAAAGACGAGAATATGTAAAGAATAGGCCAGGCTATTCTGTGTAAGTGTAGGCAAAGAAAAAATGAGCCGTAACCAGAGAGAGGGATCCAATGCATTTCTGTCTGGCCAGTCAAAGGATCCAATACCTCTCTAGAGGTAGTATCTCAACGGGCGGCTGGTGCCCTAGCAAATGTGAGAATCAAAATGTAAAAGAGGCATGGTGCTTAAATAAGTATTTGAATGCACATTAATAAAACAAAATAATATTAAATTATAAATAAACATTAAA
>NC_090758.1:44609873-44659873 GCF_036898095.1 Palaemon carinicauda
GAGGAGATTCTTCTTCTTCTTCTTCTTCTTCTTCTTCTTCTTCTTCTTCTTCTTCTTCTTCTTCTTCTTCTTACAGCTAAATAAAAGGATTTTGGAATCTCCTTCTTCTTCTCCTTCTTCTTCTTCTTCTTCTTCTTCTTCTTCTTCTTCTTCTTCTTCTTCTTCTTCTTACAGATAAACAAAAGTATTTTTGAGACATTATCATCGTGAAGGATAGGTGGATATATATTCTAATTTATGTCTGGGCTATGAAAAATACATATTTTTTTCATCATATGCACGATATGGACTATGTTTAATCTCTCTCTCTCTCTCTCTCTCTCTCTCTCTCTCTCTCTCTCTCTCTCTCTCTCTCTCTCTCTCTCTCCACACACACACAAATACGATAATAATTCAATGACCTCAAGAAATAAATTCGTCTGACTCCTTCTTAAACAAACGAGCAATATCTTGCCTTTAAGTCATACGACCATCAACATTTCACCGGAGAGAAACACATAGTAAGAAAAATACATACATTTATCGTGAGAGAAATATCCCATAAGAGGAGCAATTGGCAGAGCAATAATTTCCCTCTGGATCTGGTGAGATATTTTAGTTGGAAATGGGTCTTCTCATATTTTGCTTCGAATTTACGATTTCGTGTTTTTGGTCAGATGAGAAAATGTAGTTCAACTTTTTTTTCCTGTATCTGGTTAAGTGTTTGCGTTTATGTATAGAATTTCATTCATAAATACATACACAGGTACAAAACCACTTACGTATATAATTATATTTCCTTTTAAAATATATATCTATTGTAAAATATATTCCTTTCCTATCAGGCTCAACCACATTGCTTGATGTATACCTTCTTGGTGTCCCACAGTCCTACGGGGAGAGGAAGAGGGATTGGGGTTATCCCGATGAAAGTGGGTACCCTGAGAGGAAAGGGGGAGGGGTAAAATGGGGTCTCTCTCTCTCTCTCTCTCTCTCTCTCTCTCTCTCTCTCTCTCTCTCTCTCTCTCTCTCTCTCTCTCTTTTTTTCTTTTTTTAATATTAGTTATATCAAGGATATACCTTTGCATGGATATATTTTTATGAAAAACCTGCGTGTCAAATTAAGGATTTTAGGCAATTTATTGTAACAATTGATATTTGTTAAAAGGTTGATGATAAAACACACACACACTCTCTCTCTCTCTCTCTCTCTCTCTCTCTCTCTCTCTCTCTCTCTCTCTCTCTCTCTCTCTCTCTCTCTCATCCATTCAGGGAATGTATCCGATCAAATTACTTTCTTCAGTTAAATAGTATTGTACACGAATGGTTCTTTTGTGCAACAAGGATTTTCTTCTTCTTCTTTGAAGATTCCTCGTCTTCAGATTCCTGGTCAATTTGTTTGGGGCCACCTGTTATTGTCTTTAAAAGAGAGAGAGAGAGAGAGAGAGAGAGAGAGAGAGAGAGAGAGAGAGAGAGAGAGAGAGAGAGAGAGAGAGAGAGAGAGATAACGTTTCCACGTGTCTCTTAATAAGAAAATTCTCCAGTGGTTGTCAAAAGAAAAGCTGATTTCACCCTGACTGAAGACGAGATATTCCTTAGGATAATACCAAAGAAAGACTCTCTTGAGGTTTTCCAATTCCAAAGTTATCCATGATTTTTTTTCATGAAACAGCAATTGGCATCTAACTAAGACAGAGATAAATAATTAGAATTTAGATTATTGAATATGTAATAGACAGTGAGATATAAAATACATTTTCAGTCACTGGATATTTTGTTAAACTTTTTAATTCAATAATCATTGAGTGTCTTAGCTCTTTTGGATAATGTTGACAGCATTTTTTATCATATTTCCAAATTTAATATACCTAATAACTTCGATGGATATATTTAGGACATATACTGTAATTATAGTCCTTGAATAAAAACCTGATTTTGTGTTGATTATTGAGTGGGAATATATATGTGTTGGCATTTGAATTCCTGTGTAATGATGAAAAGAGAGAGAGAGAGAGAGAGAGAGAGAGAGAGAGAGAGAGAGAGAGAGAGAGAGAGAGAGAGAGAGAGAGAGAGAGAGAGAGTAAACCGCAATGCCTAGCAATCTCCACAAAGCCAGATTGAATAATAAAATAACGATTTTATTATTCAATCTGGCTTTGTGGAGATTGCTAGGCATTGCGGTTTACTTTCTCTCTCTCTCTCTCTCTCTCTCTCTCTCTCTCTCTCTCTCTCTCTCTCTCTCTCTCTCTCTCTCTCTCTCTCTCTCTCTCTCTTCCAATGGCTCCTAATGAATTGATATTCGTTGCCTGGGTATCTGTATCTAATATCTCTTGGCCTTACATCTCCCGAAATGAAATTGGAAGATATATGAAATACCTTTGCACAGTGTCACAATTCATTTTGGAATTACAAAGAAAACTTGTATTTGAGATGACAATTCCATTGGGGTATTTTATCATGTTGTAGTTATTCTATTGCCTGTAACATTTTTTAATAATGGATTTGTGATTTTCTTGTTACATGTTACCCTGCGTAGTCATAGATGAAAAAAAAACAGGTTTCTACTATGTTGATTATAACTCCTTATAGTGATTATTGCCTCACTTTTTACTAGAATCATTAAGGCTCTATTAATTATTCCTCCAAGAGTATCTATAGACAGAAGAAACATCCGATTAAAGAGTGCAGTTGAACATACGAATGGATTTTCACCCCACTGGTGCCAAAATTATGAATATATTACTGCAATCATATGCACCTTATTAGCATACAAAAATACAGAGATGATGATAATATGAAAATAATAATAATGAAAATGATAATAAATCTAATAAATAACTTATTTTAGATGTTTTTGCAAGAGAAACCGAGCCTCTTGATGAAAAAAATACTCGATATAGATATTTCTAGGAAAGAAAGGAATTATTAAGTGAAATCTAGGTTATGTGATTTATACTGTGAAGTAAAAACCACATATTCACATAATCATAAAATCATATGTCGTAAATATATTTCTCTTTATTATTCTAAAATAGGGATTACATTAGATTTTTATACTTTAAATGACAATCTTTTAACGATGAAATTATCTATTATCTATAATTGACGTTTTACCACAAAAACGTCTTGTAATAAAACTATTAATTGCAATACTAACAATAAAAAGGAATTAACCACTAAAAGAGAAAAAATAAATTAAAATTCGAAAACATTAACCTCAACAATAAATTTTTGTTTTTAAATCAATATTACAACACTTCAAATCTAAATATGATAATCGTTAGATCTTTCTACATCTTTTAACTATGTTGATTTCTCTCTCTCTCTCTCTCTCTCTCTCTCTCTCTCTCTCTCTCTCTCTCTCTCTCTCTCTCTCTCTCTCTCTTACTGCTATTCAGAACATGCATCTAATAAACTGAAATTTCCTTCGTTAAGTTGAATCGCAAGAATAAGGTTTGTTTACCAATAGTTGTTTGGGGCAACAATTTTTCTTCTTTTCGGAGAGGCCTCTCCAGATGTTTTCTGAAAAGAGAGAGAGAGAGAGAGAGAGAGAGAGAGAGAGAGAGAGAGAGAGAGAGAGAGAGAGAGAGAGAGAGAGAGAGAGAGAGATGTAACTCTTCTAATTGTATTTGATTAAAAAGAAACGACTAAATGTTTCTGCCTCCTTGAAGTTCAAAGTCTTTGTTAACATAATTCCAGTCGTTGAGTCTCTTGGTGTTTTCCAGACCAACAAATATCTTGGTTCTATTTCCATCTTTTGATCCCAACATTAGGATTAGACGAAGATGAATAGGAAATTCACTCTCTTAGTTTTGCAGAAGAATTCATTTAATACAATCGCAATATAAATGTTTTGGACTAATTTACAGACCTTTTTTTCAGGAAAGTTTCTATAGATTTTTCCTTTAAGATTCCATTTTCATATATCAACTCATTTCATTATTACTTAATATTATTATTGATAAAGTTGTGTGATGATAGTTATATGAAAGATATTACAATATTGAGGACAATAAAGATTGTATCAAAAGCATCATCATCATCCTCATCAACATCATCATCATTATCATCATCATCATCTGCCGTTACTAAACAACTGCAGGACAAAGTCCTCAGACATTTCCTTCTAGTCTCCTGGAAAAAAATACCAATTTAAAAATAATTCACGGGATTTCATTATGCCTATATAATATATATAAATGTATATATATATATATATATATATATATATATATATATATGTGTGTGTGTGTATGTATATATATATATATATATATATATATATATATATATACATATATATATATATACACATATTTATGTATACATATACATCTATATATATATATATATATATATATATATATATATATATATATATATATATATATATATATATATATATATATATTTATATATATATATATATATATATATATATATATATATATATATATTTATATATACATATATATATATATTTAAATATATATATATATATATATATATATATATATATATATATATATGTGTGTGTGTGTGTGTGTCTGTGTGTGTCTGTGTGTGTCTGTGTGTGTGTATATTTATATTTATATATGTGTGTATGCGTGTTTGTTTGTGCGTGTTTGTTTGTGCGCACTGTCATAGTAAAAATATTGTTAAAGAAAATCTATGAAAATAAAAACCCAATGAACTTCCAACTACAAATTAATTGTTTTGGCGATTCCGCGAGATCACAGTTCCGGACGCATTGTCTTTGAAACGGCTCTTCCCAGAATTTCAATTCCCTGAACAATTGAGTCACTTCTCGTTCAAACTAACTTGGTTGGACAGCAAACTGAGGCAAGTTTGACTTGGCAATGCCCTGTGTTTTTGTTATTATGTCTCTTCCAATTTTCACTTTAAATAATTTACTTTGTCTTGTTCTGAAATGATTTACAAAGAAAAGAGTCGGAACACTTCAAATTAGATATAAAAGAGTTACCTACATTGTGAAAATTTAGTTATTTCTGTCCATATATCTCTCGAGATAATTCTCTTGTGCCTCTCTTGCCTAATTGTGATCCTCCATAGTCGAGTAACAACCAACAACAATCTCTTTCTATTGAAATACGATTGTTGGAATTGTTCTAAAAAGTATTTCACTTTGATATGAACATGACTCTGATCCTTGTTTCTAATTATAGTATGTCCATATGAGAATTTCATTTATATATACAAAAAAAAATTAGTGTTTATTAGACTTCGGTTTTTCCTACTGAATATTCTGATAAAAAATAGATTAAAGGTGAAAGAAAAAGATGATACATGAAAAAAAAGAAAAATCCTTATAGAACAAATTAATTTCAAAAAATATTTCTATCAAAACGGATTATTTATTTTTCAATGAAAAAATGATAGGGGAGATTAAATTTATGTCTATTTTCCTACAATATGGAGTTACATTTGCTATCATCATCTCAGGTGAAGGACACGTCACTAAGAGAACAAAAATCTTTTTTTATTATATGTTTTTGAAAAGAAAAGAAAAAATGGAAGGTGCTGCCAACTATGAATTATTAAGGAGTTCTTCTGACACTTTATTAGTAAATCATTCAATTGTAAAGAAATATTTTCTTACATATTTTGAAGAGAGAGAGAGAGAGAGAGAGAGAGAGAGAGAGAGAGAGAGAGAGAGAGAGAGAGAGAGAGGTAAAATCTACAGTATATAAAAAATAAGACCCTTAGTTCTTCTGAATATAAAGTCTGTACGTATGTATAAATATATGTATGTAAGGAAGCATACATGTATATAATCATATATCTATAACATATTCTATTATATACAGTACATAAAAACTCATATTCATACTTTTTCCCTTTCAAACCTCAAAACTGATCTGCAAAAACACTCTGATAAAACGGATTTTGAGCGAAGCGAAAAATCTATTTTGGGGTGAGGTAGCCATGTCGTCCTGATGGAAGTTCCTTCTTAGTAGCTTCCTAGGTTATATTTGACTACAGTGATATATCCCAGAGAATTTTACTAAAGGTATCCAGAATTCTAACTCCTTGAGCAAATATCCCGTATAATTTTAAAAGGGATATCGCATAGTATCAGAGGACGTATTCTTGACACGTCTCATAGCTAACTACACCTCTAATAGCATTACTGCTTCAAGAGGGGAAAGTGGCAAGAATTATAGGTGTGCCGTTATTAAGGCAACGCTCCTACTATAATGCAATTGGGCACCAACCCGCCCTTGCATGGCGCCATCTAACCATTCTTTGTAACTTTTTTAGGTACTTACAGATACAGTACATTAGAGAGGGATTCATTATCCTTTTGTCAAAAAGAGGGCGGGTCCATAAGGACTACATGGCTATCTCACCCAAAAAATAGATTTTTCGCTTCGCTCAAAATCCATTTTTTTGGGCTCAGGCCATGTCGTCCTGATGGAAGTATACCAGAGCATTAATGTGTCTGTGGATTTTCAATAGTGCCGGTCATCTCAAGATAAATTTTCCTTGGTCATCTGGACCTGTAGACACTTGATGTTACCCTTATACATCATTCAGCTGATCATAGACTATGTAAGTGCCTCCTGCCCCCTACAGGGAAGAGAGTGGGTAGACTCTAGGAAAAAGCCGAGTATTGTGAGTTCAAGGAATAATCTAGCAAACATGTTTGTATATTAGTGTTGTCATATACATAAAGCATAGTTTGTACTCTAATTGGAATAGATCCGTGTATGTTACTGATACCTCCCGAGTCTGGATGTTAATAGAGACAGACAGGTTTATATTCGTGTAAGAAACCTTAAATCAGTAATATAGACACTTTAGTACAATCAGTCATTATTAGTGACTAAGCTTAACAGCATAACAAATTATCTGAAAATGTTTGCTTGGAACAGTAATAACCTCAGTTCTAAATTTTTCCTAAATTTAATAGGATAAAAGAAACGCTCTGATTTTTATTAAATAGCATAGGATATTTGGGGCGAAATGAGACGCAAAGATTCCCACTATTGTTTATTACAATAGGATATCGAAATCATGGTTATAATCCTCAATTACATTTTACTCTGCACATATCTGCGTAAGAGCAAAATAAGTAATAACAGAAATTTTAATAAAGTTTCATCTGAAAAGGAAACACAAGCAACTCTATAGGAAATATGGAATATTTCACTATGTAATCTGTTGTTACAAGGAACACTATGCATATAAATATGCATGGTACATGTGTTAGTCTATTATGCTTTATGTCACCTGAGTAATTAGAACAGTGAATAGTGTCAGGAACTGGGCACATCACTCAACATGATATACCGTAAGAGTCTATCCTGTACACCCTTCACTAAAAAGTCCCAAATAGTGTACTGTTCTTCGCAGAAATCAAGCGGCAGGTTTTAGTACACTACCTGCCGCCACCACGTAATGTTTTATTCCATGTAGTTGTTTCGCATAGTGTTTGAAAAAGACTCTGGATGATTTCCATCCAGTATAAGCACGAAGGTTTTCAAACGACATGGTCTAAAAGAAATTCAGAGACGAGGCAACTTTTCTCGGATCATGACATGTGGGTGTACTGTCTGGATTCGCTCTACAAATAAAGTAGATGATTTTTGCCCTTAGTTGTCTCAAGGATCATGTTGAACCTGATGTTTCTCCCCTGAAAAGCTGACCTCCCTTGAAGATAGACCTTTAGGCATTCCACTGGGCAGAGGGATGCTTCTTCCTTCAGAGGGCAGATTCTCCAGGGACCCCATCTTTTAGTGGGTAGCTTGTTCTTGGCGAGAAATGTCGGGTCCGGAAAGAGGTTCAGTTCTCCACAGTCTGTGAACTGAATGTGGCCATCATCCCTCGAGAGGGTCACTATTTTGCTAACTCTGGCTCCTGAGGCTAGTGCAAATAAGAATATCACCTTTTGAGTCAAGTCTTTCAGAGAGCAAACCTCATTGTTCAATGTTGATGCTAAGTGAAGAACCTTATCCAAGGACCATGAAATGGGCTTTGGAGGGGCTGCGGGCTGAAGTTTAGCGCAGGCTTTAGGAATCTTGTTAAAGATTTCGTTAGAGAAGTCTACCTGGAAGGCGTAAAGATGGTCTTGTTAGGGCAGATTTGCATGAAGCAATTGTATTGGCTGCTTAACCTTGTTCATGGAGATGGATGAAGAAGGATAAGCAAAAATCCATAGAAATCTCCTTTGGTTTTTTTGCCTTGACAAAGGCAACCCATTTTTTCCAGGAACACTCATATTGTCTACTTGTTGACTTTGACTTGTATTCTTCTAAGAAGTTAATACTGTCTCTTGAAATTCCGAATCTTTTCTTGACTGCTAAGGCGAGAAAATCATGAGATGAAGGTTCCGGGTTAGCTGTGATGAAGCTGAGACAGTCAATTTCTGCACTTGTTGAGTCAGAACTGGATCCGGCAACGGGATCAGCTTCAGGCGTAGTTCCGTTATCAAGGGGAACCAAACGCTGTTGGGCCACTTGTGTGCCACTAATGCTGCTGTTCCGTGGAAAGATCTCAGTTTGTTGAGGACTTCCAGCAGAAGGTTGGTTGGAGGGGACAGGTATATCTTAGACCATCTGTTTCAATCTATGGACATTGCATCCGTTGCTTCCGCTAGAGGGTCCTCGTACGGGGCTACATACTGTTGTAGCTTCTTGCTGTTGTTCGTTGCGAAGAGGTCTATCTGCAGTCCTGGGACTTTGCGTAAGATGAAGGAGAAGGATCTTGCATCTAGGGACCATTCTGACTCTATCAGGTTGACCCTGGATAGAGCGTCCGCCGTCACATTGCGGAACCCTTGAAGGTGGACTGCTGACAGGTGCCATCTCTTCTTCTCCATTAGTCGGAGGATGGCCAATATCACTTCATTGATTTGAGGCGATCTCGAGCCCAGTTGATTTAGGCATCTCATTACGACCTCGCTGTCTAGAACATGGCGGCTGTGGATGGAGCAGCGAAGTTTCAGTTTCTTCAGTGAGAGGAAAACTGCCATGGCTTCCAGAAAATTGATGTGGAAGGTTCTAAAGAGGGAAGACCAGGTTCCTTGGACTTTCCGATTGTGAGAGTGGCCTCCCCATCCTTCTCTTGAGACGTCCGTGGGAATGGTGACTGACGGTGGAGGCAGTTGTAAGGGTACCTTCTTCTTTAGGTACTTGGCCTCAGACCATGGCTTGAGTAGGGATCGCAGACGATTCGATATCAGTCTTTTTAGGTCTCTTCGAGCGTTTGATGCGTATTTTCTCCAATCTCCTGATGCATCTTTTAATTGAGCTCTCAATACTGGGTCTGTCACTGAAGCAAACTGGAGGGACCCCAACACTCTCTCCTGTTGCCTTCTTGAAATCCTGGCGGGTTGAAGGAGTCTCTTGACAGATCCCGCTATCTCTCTCCTATTCTTTGATGGAATGGAGAGGCAGTGTGACTGTAAGTTCCAGTGGACACCCAGCCTCTGGAACTTCTGAGCTGGAGATAGACGAGACTTTTCCAAGTAGATCTTGAATCCAAGGTGTTCCAGGAACTGGATCATTTCCTTGTAGGCTTGCGTGCACTCTTCCTTGGATGCTGCCCACACCAGCCAGTCGTCCAGGTAGGCTACGACCTGAATTCCTTGTAGGCGTAGTTGATGAATGACTGCATTTGCAAGCTTGGTGAATACCCTTGGGGCTATGTTTAGACCGAAGGGCATTGCTCTGAAGACGTACTGTCTTTTCTGTAATTTAAACCCTAGGTAGGGGGGAACTTGACGGTTGATTGGAACGTGCCAGTACGCATCCGCCATGTCTATGGAGACTGTATATGCCTGTTTGGGCAGAAGGGTCCTTATGTGATGAAGCGCCAGTAGAGAAGCCTCCTTCTCGGACGATTTCTTTTGCATGTCCTGGAACATGGACAAAAGTGAGTGCAATGTGTTGGTGATTGAGTCTAGCTGGGGGGCAGATACAGAGGTCGACGGGACTGTGAGAATCGTTCACCGAGACTCTCTTGTATACTATCTTGGAAGAGAAAAATTTTTATGCAGTAATATCTTAATTGTATAAAAAATTGCCTGAGCTTCAATAAAACTTTACCAGGAATGTATATCATGCATTAATGATGTAGGTGCCTAGGCTAGGAAGCCTAGCACTCTGGAGTTCGGTATAATCTGCCAGCCCACAACAACACGGGTATAATATAATAATTCCTGGCTAAATTGCTAAATAGCTAAAGTTATTAAAGCGAATAATGCAGGGAAAGTCGTTCTGGCTAACTAATTGTACAGGAAAGAACGATCGCGTCCATGACGCCATCTGGCTGGCAACAGCTCTTGTTACGTTAATTGCGATCTCAATCGAAGAGCAAAATTGGCAAGAGCCTACATTTACACAATTCTAAGATATTACTTAACTTTCCAGAAGTAGATGAGTCTGGTGAAGACATCATTGCAACGAAATAAGTCAAAAATAGCGAGAGATAACACGGGATAAACACCGGTCAGCAAAGCTACAAGAGAAAGAATGGTTAGATGGCGCCACGCAGGGGCGGGTTGGCGCCCAATTGCAGCACAGTAGGAGCATTGCCTTAATAACGGCACACCTATAATTCTTGCCACTTTCCCCTCTCGAAGCGTTAACGCTATTAGGGGTGTAGTTAGCTAAGAGACGTGTCAAGAATACGTCCTCTGATACTATGCGATATCCCTTTTAAAATTATAAGGGATATTCGCTCCAGGAGTTACAATTCTGGATGCCTTTAGTAAAATTCTCTGGGATGTATCACTGTAGTCAAATATAACCAATGAAGCTACTAAGAAGGAACTTCCATCAGGACGACATGGCCTGAGCCCAAAAACAGGACATAGAAAATCTCCAATTTCTATTCCATTTCTGTTTCGATAAAATCAATGTGTTTGTGTGAATGTGAAAAAAGTTTTCTTCATTATGAATGATGGATGAATGTGAATGAGGTTTTTGTTAATAACAGTACTATAGCTGTTTGGTGTTTATGAATTAAGGTTGAGATTATGGGAATAATTTTGATAAGTAGCATCACAGAAATATACTACTTTTGATTTCAAATATATATATATATATATATATATATATATATATATATATATATATATATATATATATATATATATATATATATATATATATATATATAAAACGGATTTTGAGTGAAGCGAAAAATCTATTTTTGGGTGAGATGGCCATGTCGTCCTGATGGAAGTTCCTATAGGTTAGCTTCCTAGGGTATATTACAACTACGGCGATATTCCCAGAGAATTTACCTTAAGGTACCCAGAATTCTAACTCCTGGAGCGAATATCCCTACTGAAAGTACCAGGGATATCGCGAAATATCAGAGGACGTATTCTTGACACGCTACATGGCAATCTGCACCCCGAACAGAGATAACACTTCGAAGGGGTCAATTGGCAAGAAAACGAAAACGAGAAAGAAAAAGGAGAGCCGTTTGCAAGGCTCTCTCTTCTCCTGTTTCGTAAGCGTGCATTGCGCCGATTCTGGCACCATCTGTATTCCTTGTAGCAATACACGAGGTGCTACAGATACTGTATGTAGGGGGGGGGGTCCTACAGCCCTTTCATAGAAAAGGAAGGGCGGGTCCATCAGGACGACATGGCCATCTCACCCAAAAATAGATTTTTCGCTTCGCTTAAAATCCGTTTTTTTGGCTCAAGCCATGTTGTCCTGATGGATGTATACCAGAGCATTACTGTATCTGTGGATTCTCAGAACGTGCCGTACTCCCCGGAGGTATTTCCCTGGTCGACTAGACCTAGAGACCTAAGATATTACCGTTATACATCTTTTCAACTAACCGTAAACCATGTTAGAGCTTCCTGCCCCCTACAGGGAAGAGTCCTACTAGACTCTGGAAAGGTCTCGAAGAGTACATATACCTATGTATGAATACCAGGCAAGCCAATATAGTGGTCTCACCCTATATTAAGTAAAGCATAGTTTGTAAAGAACCACTGCGTCAATATGAAATATCGACCAGTTCTCCGCTCAATACTTGTATTGGACAAAGGTTTATATCCGCATAAGAGGAAACTTGTAAATCCGCCACCGTCCCCTTATGGGATGGAGTCGTCCCGCTAAGGGAAAGCATAAACCAATGCAACATTAGCTTGCATAAAGGAACAATCTATTAGAATTATCCCAGATAAATATACATAGAATGAATGCTCAATTATACCAATAAATTGACACAGGTGAATGAGACGCAAGGTTCTCAAGAACAAGTTTATTGACAGACAGTAAATAGACAGGTTAACAACAATTATATATATATATATATATATATATATATATATATATATATATATATATATATATATATATATATATATATATATATATATATATATATATATATATATATATATATATATATATATATATATATATATATATATATATATATATATATAAGAGGAGGATAACCAAAACTTTAAGCATAAGTATGATAGTAAACAGAAACTTGTTTATCTGAAAGAAAAACATTAGTACCACTTTTAACATACCGAGGTATCAAAGTCATAAAAGTCTGTATTACTAATCAGTCACATTAGCGTTAGAAACGCTCGGCACACATGTCTGCACTTATGCTAGGTTCACCTTTGGAAGTGGAACAGTCAATGTGGGCAACTCGGTGCCCTCACTTAGTTTGTAGCACAGTATGTAACTACACACTCACCCTGGAATTAATCGTCCAAATTAAAACCACTGTTCCTCGCAGAGTTAAACAGCAGGGTTAACGACGCAACCCACTGCTACCACAGATCTCTTTAGTTGCTCCACTTGCTTCGCATAGTGACGAAAGAACACTCTGGAAGACTTCCAGCCAGTGTATGAACGAAGATGTTCAAAATCCATACAATTAAAGAAATTTAAGGATGAGGCAACTTTCCTCGGATCGTGACCTGCGGGTGTACTGTCAGGATCCGCCCTGCGAATAAAATATGTGATTTTCGCCCTGAGTTGTTTCAGTGATAAATTTGAGCCTGACGTTTCTCCCCTGAATAGTTGACCACCCTTGAAGTCTGAAGTTCTACGAAGATAGACCTTTAGGCATTCTACTGGACATAGAGATGCATCTTCTTTCAGAGGGCAGATTCTCCAGGGACCCCACCTGTTGGTGGGTAACTCATTCTTGGCGAGAAACGTAGGATCCGAAAACAGGTCCAGTTCTCCCCCATCCAGGAACTGAACACGACCTTCCTCTCTCGAGAGGGCTACAATCTCACTAACCCTGGCCCCGGACGCGAGTGCAAATAGGAAAATAACTTTTTGGGTCAAATCCTTTAACGCACACTCCTCATTGTTCAACAGTGAAGCGAAATGAAGAACTTTATCTAAAGACCATGAAATGGGCTTTGGAGGTGCTGAAGGTCTGAGCCTAGCGCAGGCTTTCGGAACTTTATTAAAGATCTCGTTAGCGAGGTCGACCTGGAAGGCATATAGAATGGGTCTTGTCAAAGCAGACTTACACGTTGAAATCGTGTTAGCTGCCAACCCTTGACCATGGAGGTGGATGAAGAAAGATAAGTAGAAGTCCGTCGAGATCTCCTGCGGATTTTTCGCCTTGACAAAGGCCACCCATTTTCTCCAAGATGACTCATTATGCCTTCTAGTAGATTTGCACTTATATTCCTCTAGGAAGTCTATGCTGGCTTTCGAAATCCCGAAACGCTTTCTCACCGCTAGGGAGAGAAAATCATGAGCTGCAGGGTCCGGGTTTTCTGTAATGAAGCGCAGACAGTCGACTTCTGGACTCGCTGGGTCAGCACTGGATCTGGTAGCGGTAGAAACTTCAACCGTAGTTCCAATGCCAGGGGGAACCACACACTGTTCGGCCACTTGTGGGCCACTATTGCCGCTACTCCCTTGAAGGATCTTAGTTTGTTGAGGACCCTCAACAGAAGGTTGTTAGGAGGGAACAGATAAATCCTGGACCATCTGTTCCAGTCGAGGGACATCGCGTCCACTGCTTCCGCCAAGGGGTCCTCGTACGGGGACACGTACATGGGCAACTTCTTGTTGTCTTTCGTCGCAAAGAGGTCTATCTGCAGTTCTGGGACTTGATTCAAGATGAAGGAGAACGATCCTGCGTCTAGGGACCATTCCGACTCTATCGGTGTGAACCTGGATAGAGCGTCCGCTGTCACATTGCGGACTCCTTGAAGGTGAACTGCCGACAGGTACCACTTCTTCTTTTCCGCAAATCGGAAGATGGCCAACATCACCTGGTTGAGAGGTGGCGACCTTGATCCTTGTCGATTCAAGCATCTCACAACTACCTCGCTGTCCAGCACCAACCTTATGTGGATCGAGTGACGCGGGGAGACTTTCTTTAAGGTAAGGAGCACTGCCATAGCTTCTAGAAAGTTTATGAGAAAAGTCTTGAATAGATTGGACCAAGTCCCTTGGGCCTTTTTCCGATGAGAGTAACCTGCCCACCCCTCCTTCGAGGCGTCTGTGTGAATTGTCACCGACTGGGGAGGTGGCTGAAGAAGTACCGACTTCTTTAGATGTCTGGCTTGGGACCAAGGCCTGAGAAGAGTACGTAGACGAAGCGGAACTGGTCTTCTCAGATCTCTTCGTGCGTTTGATGCATAACTTCTCCAAACTCCGGTTGCATCCTTTAGCTGTGCTCTTAGCACCGGGTCTGTTACCGAAGCAAACTGGAGAGAACCCCGTACTCTCTCCTGTTCGCGTCTTGATATCCTTTCGGAATCTAGAAGTCTCTTGACAGAACCAGCTATCTCCTTCCTTTTCTTCACCGTGATGGAGAATTGGTGTGACATTAGGTCCCAGTGGATTCCCAACCACTGGAACTTTTGATATGGAGAAAGTCGAGACTTTTTTCTGTTGATCTTGAAGCCTAGATACTCTAGGAACTGGATCACCTGCAGGGAAGCTTGCAAGCATTCTGTCTTGGATGCTGCCCACACCAGCCAGTCGTCCAGGTAGGCTACTACCTGAATTCCCTTTAGGCGTAATTGTTTGAGAGCTACGCTCGCAAGCTTCGTGAAGATCCTTAGGGCTATATTTAGCCCGAATGGCATGGCTCTGAAGGCGTATAGTCTTCATTGTAGCTTGAACCCTAGGTAGGGGGAGAGTCGACGATTGATTGGAATGTGCCAATAGGGGTCTGACAAATCTATGGAGACGGTAAATGCCCTCTTGGGCAGTAAGGTCCTTATGTGTTGCAGTGTTAGCATCTTGAACTTGCAGTTCACTATGAACTTGTTGAGTGGCAACAAGTCCAGAATGACTCTGAGTTTTTCCGAGTCCTTCTTGGGAACACAAAACAGCCCCCCTTGGAATTTGATGGACTTTACCCTTTGGATCACTTTTTTCTCCAATAGATCTTGGATGTACTCCTCCAGAACGGGGGTGGAGTGTTGGAAAAACCGAGGGCACGGGGGTGGAGTGCTGTACCAGCTCCAGCCCAGTCCATTCTTGAGTAGGCTGTGGGCCCAGGGATCAAAGGTCCACCGATCCCGAAAATTCTGAAGTCTCCCTCCTACCGGTATCATCTCACTTGGACTGTTGTCCTGAGGTCTTGCCTCCCTGACCGCGACCACCCCTGAATCCCCTTCCCCTTGAGGGGCGCCTAGACGAGCCTCTGGCTGCTCCTCTAGGCTTTGCTCGAAAGGGAGTTGACTGCCCTTCGAACGTTGGGTTGAATGCCGGGGACTGTGTCAACAAGGCCTGGGATACCCACTGGAATGTGGTCGGGGTTTGTGCCACCATCTGGGGCACTGAAGGCATCGGCAATTGCTGTTGCTGTTGCTGTCTAAATGGCTTGGCTGGCCGAGACGGTAGCCTAGTCCTCTTAGTCTTCTTCTTTGGTTGGGGACCCTCATCCGGGGAAGACTTTCTCTTGATAGACAGGCCCCACTTCTGGAGAAGGTTTCTATTCTCCGTGGCGGCCTTATCAACAACTTCTTTGACCAATTCGCCAGGGAAAAGGTCTTTGCCCCAAATGTTGGAGGAGATTAGTTTCCATGGCTCGTGCATCACCGTAGCCGAGGTGAACACGAACTCCCTACAAGCTCTCCTCGCCCTGACGAAGCTGTAAAGATCCTTCGTCACTGTGGCCGGATGAGTCTTGGCCACTACCGTGAACATTTCATGGACCTTGGGGTCACTTGCCATCGTCTCAAGAGTGGTCTGAAGAGACATTGAGGCAGCCAGTCTTTCTTTTGTCTCGAGCTCTCTCCGCAAAAGAAAGTCAGACAGCTTAGGGAGGTTCTCACCGAACTGACGTCCGGCAATATCAGCCTCCAACTTCCCGACTGAGAAGGTAATATGAACGTCCTTCCAGTCCTTGTAGTCCATAGGTAGGGACAGCGACAAGGGTTTACACTCCTCCAAGGAGGGGCAAGGCTTACCAGCCTCGACTACTTTTAACACAGCCGCAAACCCTTTCTGCAAAAAGGGGAAGGCTCTAGCAGGAGAGGACACAAAGGAAGGGAGCTTCTTACTCAATGCAGCCACCTTTGAGTTCGTGAAGCCCCTCTCTTTCATCGAAGATGAAAGCAAAGCTTGAGCCTTAGCATGGTCCATCACTATGACCTCCTTCGGCTCTGTCTCCTCCTTTGAAGCTGGTTCCTTCCTCAACCGGATATAACAGTCCTGATATGACCCTTTGCTGGGCCAGAATTCCACCTCCTCTAGGGGAACTGAACCCAACTTATCCGACATGACGATCTTCCCAATCGTCATCGGCATGTGCTCAGCATATCTCCATGGGTTAGCATCTGACCACAAGGGAAGGTCTTTCACATTGAGCCTTTTCTGGGGACCACGTGATGCTGCAAGTTTCTGCATCTGCAGTTCCATTGCAGCCGCCTTCTCATTATTCTCCTTCTGCATTTGATGGATCATTCCAACAATGGAGGAGAGGGCCTGTCCCAGCTCTACTGGGAGAGCGGACGATGTTGAGGGAATAGGTTCAAGGATCTGAACCGGAGCAGCCGACACCTCGTCGGCCTCTTCCTCTACAATGTCTGGGGCTTGATCTTCATCCTGGCCTTCTGCCAGGAGGTCTTCCTCTAGACGCTCGGACACGTTTGACATCCTGTCGTCCAACTGGATGTCTTGCAAGGCGACCGCGACTTCAGCATCCACCTGGATCTGAACTAGGGGGATCTCCTCTTGAGGCTGGGGAATCACTGCATCAGCTGATGCCCTAGGGAAAAGGTAAGCCCTCATCTTCTCACTTAGAAGATAAGGACCAGAGGTGTTCTTCTGGAAGCCCCTTACCCAGGTACGAAGCTTCTCCCTTGCTATATCCCTTGATTCCGCCGTCCTAGGGGAATCAAAAGCCTCAGTAATCAGGTTAGAGCACACGGTACATACCTGAGGGTCCCAATACCGGAGATCACCCTTGGAGACAGCGCATGCTGCGTGCCTCCTACATAACTCATGTCCGCAGAAGTTCTTACTGCGGACGTTGCAGAAAGCACTTCCGCACTTCGGACGGTCCTCCTGTAAAGAGAAGAAATTTCCATGAGTATCAAGTGAACTACGTATCACTGGATATGCACAGTTTAGCATAACAAATCAGAAAGGAAAGACACACACTTGTGTTTCCCGCACAACCAATTGTTGCAGCCTTCCAGATAATAAAATCGTATGGTTAATCTCTCCTAGAGTAACCAATGACAAATTTCCAGAGGAAACAGGTGGAGCTCACACCTAAGATATGATTTTAAAATACCGGATAATAGACAAGAAAGAACTCACTTTCTTATCTGTAAGGCAACACCAAAGGGCTGTGCAAGACAACACAAAAGTGTTAGAACACACAGTGTTGTACCAATACTATACTATAGTTTTCTCCCTACAGTATAAGCTATACTGAAGAATACTGGTACAGTATAGAAGGTAATGCGCTGGCAGGCACTTGCCGGCCGGCACACACCATAACTAGCTTTAAAGTATACTACTTAACAGCTATAAGGCAGCAGAACGCTGGTTCAAATGCATGTGCCGGCCGGCAGTTACTGCCGGCCGGCAACAGCCAATGTTGGCCGGCAAAGGTAAACAACCGATGCCGGCCAGCAGCAAAAGAACCAGAGAACTCCGACTGCCCTTCTGCCAGCCACATAGGCCGGCAGCCGGGTCGGGTACAGCAACAGAAGAAAACAGAATGAATGCCAGGATAAGAGAGTGTACTACCTCAAAGCCCGGCAATCCGAAATAGTGCAAATAAGGAAAGGGAGAATCTAATTCAGGCTTCCTGACCAATGCCGTCTGGCTCTACAGACAGACATGGATGAGGGACCAAGGGAGGTCCGGGCAGCACTCAAAGCAGAAGACCTTTGACGGCTGGCACATTTTGCCGGCCGGCAAGGGACTGAGTCAATTCCACATCCTAACCAATACTAGGTCCAGATGTAGAATGACGTACAGTACTGTAACGGCTAGGCCAATACAGAGATAGAGGGGGAAGGGACAAAGAGGGTCCTACCAACCTTGCTTTAGTAAAGAATCACCCGCATCCAAGAAAACTCATCTTAGCCTAAGGGAGATCCAAGGAGGGAGGCCAGCAATACTTGCCAACCCCCACTGAACCAAAGCAAGGAAGGTGTTGCTACTCCCGGGGAAAGGATCTTATCCTCCCACCGAAAACAGCAACAAGGACTAGTCTGCTAGATCACAAAAGAAGGAATCATCTCGTACAGAAACCTTCGGGAGTGACCTAAGGAAGTTAAGCCTACTATGTCTGCGTCAGACTAGCGAGGGAGCTCAACCCCAAGCCAGACAAACACAGACTCAGACTAAAAACTCTGATGTTCTGCCCCTCTCTGAAGCCAGACTTACTGGAACAGGAAGGTAGAGTAACACCCCAATATAGTTGTATCGAAAGTTAATTCAGATAAACCACTAGGGTTAAGCCCAAGGCTTAAACAGAGGGAAAGGGATTGCATACCTTCTCCGAAGAAAAGAAAGCAACCGGGGAGTATGAGAAAGTATACTAAAGCTCCATAGGCAACTTAGCCTAGGCACCAAGAGAATCGATTACCTAAATCACCGAAACTCACTCGTATACTATCTTGGAAATAATCAATATACTCTTAAATGTTTAAAACTGCCTAAAGCTTCAATAAAATTTTAAAACACTCGGAAATCCAAAAATCATGCAGGAAAGTACTAGGGCCAAACGACTAGGCTACATGGTCTAGCGTAGGCCAGAATTGGCGAATACTTCGCCAAAACAAACAATACTAAAAGCACGAATAAGGAAATTCTATGTAACGCTAAATAGCTAAAATTTATTAAAGCAAAACAGCCGGGAACGTCGCTCTGGCTAACTAAAACTCATACCTAGCCAGCGACAGCGTCCAGGACGCCTCCGGTAGGCAACGGCTCTTGTAACAAAGATTATTACTATTAATCACTTTAAAAATTACCAAGAGCCTACATTTATACATAAAAGAAATAATACTCAACTTATCAGAGGCAAACGAAGTTGGAGAAAGCATAATAAAGCGATTAAATCCAAGATTTTGCAAGAAACACAGGAAAAAACACTGAGTTGTTAAGCTACATAAAAAGGAATACAGATGGCACCAGAATCGGCGCAATGCACGCTTACGAAACGGGAGAAGAGAGAGCCTTGCGAACGGCTCTCCTTTTTCTTTCTCGTTTTCGTTTTCTTGCCAATTGACCCCTTCGAAGTGTTATCTCTGTTCGGGGTGCAGATTGCCATGTGGCGTGTCAAGAATACGTCCTCTGATATTTCGCGATATCCCTGGTACTTTCATTAGGGATATTCACTCCAGGAGTTAGAATTCTGGGTACCTTAAGGTAAATTCTCTGGGAATATCGCCGTAGTTGTAGTATGCCTTAGGAAGCTACCCTATAGGAACTTCCATCAGGACGACATGGCTTGAGCCCAAATATATATATATATATATATATATATATATATATATATATATATATATATATATATATATATATATATATATATATATATATATATATGTTTATGTGTGTATCTACACGTGTTTTTTCATCTAAATTGTTTTATATGTGATATCAACCTACACAAAATCTGGTTTTGTTGTCAATAGATCTGAGAACAATCAAAATTTGATTTAGTGGCTTTCAATATGTTTGGTAGAAATATGAATATGTTTTTCAGTTTTCCAATATGTTTCATAAAAATCCAATGACTTGGGAGTTTTCAATAGGTTTGATGAAAATCAAAATCTTTATTGGTTGTTTTCCATGTGTGTTAAGAATATGAATTATTTTTGTGGTTAATAATACTGTATATCCAAAAAAAATCATACTTTTGCTTTGTGGTTTTCCATATGTCTGATAAAAGTTTTCTTCTGCCAACTTATTCACAATTAAACTAAATAACAGTAAAAACTCCATAGGGGGTGGAAAGAACTGGGATACATTTACTTTTATAATAGATATTATTTTTACAACTGGTATCTATAAAAGAGGATTGTCTTGAAAGCCTTTCTTAATTCCTGGACAATCGTTTGGATCAGCCAATTAAATGAAATTTTAATTTATATAAAAAAAGCCATTTACTATCAATTTATTTTCACAAATGGAAATGCAATTATCAATAGAATTCCAATACTTTATGCTTTCAGGCAATGGATCGCCATTGCGAAATTGAGCCAATGTTTATTATCAGATATCAAATTGGTGAGATGAATTAAAATCATTATAGTCTCATCAATTCTCAATAATTAAATTGTAATGAAATCATTATATACAAATGTTTAAGTCTTTACTATGCCATTTTGTTATCACAAATAACGTTTTAAAATAATTTATGTCAACAAAAATGTAGTCATACATTTTCATTCAATAAACTTTTTCACTTTTGGACACTAAATAAAGATCTTTATCGATCAAAGTTTGTTTCAAAGTAATTATTTGAATACATTTGCTTCCATCCTGAGAGTTTACATTTCAGAATAAAAAGCAATTCATTTACCATATACTGAGCCAAGGAAAAGCTTTACTGACATGCATATATTCACTAAGGAAATTGTGATAAGGTTTATTTTATAAGTAATTTCAACTCTGGATCGCCCTTATCAACAACACAAATTCGCAGGTACATGACGCTGCACAGTCAGTCAGACGTTGGTGAAGGCAGATATATGACAATTTTCTTTTTCGTTATTTGTTTTGTTTATGTTGATTACGATGATGAAAATAACATCATATTACAACATAGTCATACACCATTTCTCATATACCTAATAATCATTAAGGGGTTTTATTTTGTAATGTATAATGTTATTCTCCACACAAGGAAATACCATTTGGCAGCGCTGTCCCAAACTCGTTCCACCAACCTTAACTATGCAGATGATTGTTACCCGAGTAATCTGTACAGGGTTATAACTTTTTATTCTGATGATCTAATGAATAGATTAAATCTCAAATACTTTTTTCAAGTAAACTTGTTGCTACGAATAGTTTATGAGAAACTGGCCTGATTTTCTTATATAAATATCCATTTATAATAAGGAAACTAATGTTGGACAATTTATACATTCTCTAGCCTCTACATTCTTAACACACTTTTCTTTTTTGGACCCACGTGGTCATGAAATGAATGACTATATTAGTTTGGTTAAGGTACAGTACTTGCCAATAGCCTTTGGGCAAGTCAAGCTTGGAGATGAATTTAGCATTCCTGATCCTATCTCAGCAATCGTTGTTCGTGGGAAGTGAAAAATTACTTTGCTTAGTAACAGTTTACTTTTCGGAAATCAATGCACAACCTATCTGATCCATCTTTTTTCTTACCAGCCACACGTTGAGATACCACCGCTAGAGAGTTATGGGGTACTTTGACTGGCCAGACAGTACTGCATTGGATCCTTCTCTCTAGTTACGGTTCACTTTCCCTTTGCCTACACATACACCGAATAGTTTACAGATTCTCCTTTGTCCTCATACACCTGACCACACTGAGATTACCAAACAATTCTTCTTCACCCAAGGGGTTTAACTACTGCACTGTAATTGTCCTGTGGCTACTTTCCTCTTGGTAAGGGTAGAAGAGACTCTATAGCTATAGTAAGCAGCTCTTCTAGGAGAAGGACACTCCAAAATCAAACCTTTGTTCTCTAGTCTTGGGTAGTGCCATAGCCTCTGTACCATGGTCTTTCATTGTCTTGGGTTAGAGTTCTTCTCCTTGAGGGTACACTCGGGCACACTGTTTTATCTCGTTTCTCTTTCTTTTGTTTTATCCAAGTTTTCATAGTTTATATAAGAAATATTTATTTAAATGTCATTTTTATTAAAATATATTATTTTTCCTTGTTTCTTTTCCTCGCTAGGCTATTTTCCCTGTTGGGGCCCCTGGGCTTATAGCATCTTGTTTTTCCAACTAGGGTTCTAGCCTAGCAGGTAATAATAATAATAATAATAATAATAATAATAATAATAATAATAATAACTATCGGAGAACAGCATTCACTCTCGCTAAGAACTATCAAATCATTATCTAACATATACTTAATTTCCTTTCCTACTGAATTTGACTTCTCTGGACTCAAATGATATGGACTTTGTCTAATGGGTTTAGTTTCCTGTAACTCGGTATCATGTTCTGATCAGTTAAACCTAATTTAGCACTAACAGTTTCTGGATAATTTAGAAAAACATCATATAATTCACTCTGTTTTTCTTCCTCTAAAGTAAACGTAAATAATTTAAAATTCTTAAGCACATAAGAGTTTTTCTCAAAACCAATTTCTTGATGCGACACAGATATTACTGGCATTGGGCGTTCGTTGTATTTATTTAGCAAGTTTATGTCCAGCCAATTAGCTCTACGTCTACTCATATCAATTGAGTAATTCAAATTGCCCCTTTTTCCAAAAATAGGAAAAGGACCTTCGAACTTATAAGATAATGAAGGACCTTCTTTCTGAATTAATACTAAAACTGTATCTCCCAAACAGAAATTTCTCTCCTTTGCGTTAAGATCATATCTTCTTTTAGTTTCTGTTGCTAATATCCAAGCTCTCCTAAATTCCCCTTGTAATTCTCTAAATTTTTAATGTAATCTTCTCTACTCTCTATGCTATCTGACTTAGGGTGAACATAACGACACAAAATTTCGTCTTTTAAACAAAAGGTTTCCTTACAAACATTATCTGGATCATCGTCCAACTCACTTTCTGAAATTCGAGACAGTGTCTCATCCTCTCTCTGTAACTTAATTAGTTTATCTCTGTTCAAAATGTCAGTGCCTGAACCATTACAGTAACTATTACTTGAATCCACTACATCGACTACAGTATGTCTACGTCACTACTTTCGACAGCTACATCATTAACTGATATGTAGTTATATGCAAGAGCTGTCTGTGTTCAATGATATGCTGAACGTTTAGAAATCTGTTTTAGCGTTTGAGAGTGATTTCAAAACTGTTAATATGTTAGAGTTTTTGTTTTAGTTTTTGTTATTGTTGTTGTTGTTGTTGTTGTTGTTGTTGTTGTTGTTTCATGACAGGAGTGTCTTCAATGTTTTTAGAAATGGTGGTCAAGAGCCAACTCTCAATGTAAACAGGGGTCTTCCCGTTGTCAGCCAGTCATGTGAAGAAGATTCTATATTTATAGGTAATCATCATATCTGAGTTTTTAGTAAATTATCGACGAAAAATACTTTGAGTTTTTCTTTTCTTAAAATACATCAATATTTTTATTTATATCACAATAAAGGGTGAAAGTTTTTTGGTTCTTTTCATCCACTAATCCAGGCATGGGCAACCTGCAGCCCACAAGACCCTGAGACTTTCTAGGTTACTAGAATGTTTTGTATTGTATCTATTCATACCAGTAATCATCATTACCATAATTAGGAAAGAGATGTGTCAGTATTATTACCAATTGTAATTCAGCAATACGGACAGGGATTTGCTTCTTTGAAATCTGTAGAGCGTATTACTTTTGTTGTTGTTGTTGTAGATTGCCTTGCACCTTGTGAAGTATCTTAATGAACCAAAGTGATAACTTTCTCAAAAAGCTCAAATTCTTTTGACTTCCAGAGAGACTTTGGATCATAGACATCGACACTGGGACCAAGGAGGCCATTTTGTATAAAGGAGAAATTTTTTGAACAAAGGGACATTTCTTACTGGGGAAAATTTGTCGTCCTTTACATGTATTGATTTACCAAAAGAAAAAAAAAACAGATCAAAATTATCTACACTGAGGTCATTGGGTTAAGGTCAAATTATAGACATATTGAAGAGAATACATGATTCATAAATTTAGAAATTCAATCTGTAAATTTAATAGTTTAAATCAGGAATGTATTCCTGAGAGATGAATATCTGATCTTACTTAGGTTGTTTTGTGTTTCCAATCCCCAATTGGAAATAGTTTGAGAGAGAGAGAGAGAGAGAGAGAGAGAGAGAGAGAGAGAGAGAGAGAGAGAGAGAGAGAGAGAGAGATTTGCATCTTGCTTTACTGAGACAAACAATGAAGTGAGAATTCTCATTCAACAAACACATCTGAATGGTCAACATCACGTGACCATCACATTGGGACATCGTCCGTTGCAATAACGTTTCATTTCTCTGTGAAATCAACTCAGATCTGTTGAGGAGGAATAACAAGGAAACAAAAAAGACAACAAAGTACCCTTACCACCTATATACTGCTTTCAAGTAATGTCCTTATGGCAATTATAGAAGGTTTATATTAAATGCAGTTATTATTAGGGATAAGTTTATTGTATCAAAATAGTATATTATCAGTAAAATATATAGCTCTCAGCAAAAAATGACATTGAGCTACGTAATCAGGCGCAGAGCATTAATTGTTCATGTTATTACAAAGAAAAAATACAATCCAGCATGTTTAAATGAATATAAATCGACAAAATAATATTCCAAGATAGCATAGAATATATATCAAAACTAAAGCATATCGTGGTCACTGACATGCATTAATTAACAATCAGAATGCAAGTAATGATATATACATAGTATATACGATTATATGTTGACAAAAGTATTCAAGAAGGTTACAAAATATATAGTCTATGTACCTACAAAGTACATTCTAAGTATGCCGTAAACCGACATTCAGAACTGTATAAAGAAAATAGTACATTAATTGGACAGTGATATGTATTAAAGAAAAATACTATTATGTTGAAGGACATAACAATAATATATGACATACAAATACATTTCATGAGGCCATTAAAAATATATATACACAAAAATATATTATTCCTGATAAGCCATAGATAAAAAAAAAAAAAAAAAAAAAAAAAAAAAAAAAAAAAAAAAAAAAAAAAACGGTAAGGGAAAATGTAATAGTTTCCTGGTTGTAGTGCAAAAGTATATATTCTTTTATATTTTATAACGATTTCTGTGATCATAAATTTCACTTGGTGGGAGAGAAGAAGCTATGGATACTTTGGAGTGACATAGAACCCACAATGACCACAGCGGGTAGCATTATTTGTGGAATAATGGTCATGCGGCATAGATAGAGCTGGAAGGTTGAGGATAACAGTGTGCAGGTGGAGCTCCTCATACTGAAGGAGCTTCCTGGGGCACTGTAAACCTTGGCATTATTTGCCTTTATTTCAACTGCAGCCAGTTATCAGGATCTAAGATTGTACTATTGTACAGTTTTCTTTCTTTGGGTCAGATTCCTGTGGGAAGAAACATATGTTATGATGAGAAGGTTGATTTTTTGAGAATGAATCAAAAGCTTATGAAATTTAGGAATGTTTTCATAGGGGTTCTAAGAAATGTTTAGCAATTATGTTTACCATGACAAGAGGAGGGCAGAGCTCTCTATAATGGACTGGATGTAGGGACGAGCAGGTAACAGTGTGCCAGGTGGGAATGAAATCACTAAGAGGATTCCATGTTGTGATACGTGATAGAACAACACCTTTTGTTGAAAGCGTGCGGGTAAAAGTGGAGGGGAAAAACAGACTGGAAAAGGGGGTGAAATGTCCACTGATGGTATGGTTTAGTACCAAAGTGCGGTCATTCATTCTTTTGAATTAATTGAGAAAATGGAAAATTAATTAAGTTCACTGTTCAACATTTACTTTGGGCCACATTCTCCATGAGGGGTATGCTTCAGGCTTTCACTAATTAATTTACAGTTTTGTTAACCACAGAAATATATTTCTTACTGAGGATATTGCTTCAAGTTGATGTTGAAAGTAATCAATTCTATGCACTTATTGAATAGCAAATGCAGATAGAAAGATTAGCTTTAAGTATTTACACAGTAACTGATTTCATTTTGGAGTGAGTGTCTGTGCAGGGAATGAAATAAATATAGTAGATATTACTTCCAAGAAAATGTTAATTTAGTTAAATATTTAACAGTGTTAATCAAGTTAAAATCAAGCGACCATAAAATGGAAAGAAAACAAAAACTTTTCTTAAAAAGAAAAATCTGTTAAGTTTAGTATAGCAATACAAAATTGGTACTCCCAGCTACAAAATAAAATGGAAGCAAGTAAAGAAGAAATGAACAGTAGCTTATATATATATATATATATATATATATATATATATATATATATATATATATATATATATATATATATATATATATATATATATATATATGTATATATATATATATATATATATATATATATATATATATATATATATATACACATATATATGTGTATATATACATATACACACACACACACACATATATATATATATATATATATATATATATATATATATATATATATATATATATATATATATATATATATATATATATACATATATGTATATATATATATATATATATATATATATATATATATATATATATATATATAAGTATATATATATATATATATATATATATATATATATATATATATATATATATATATATATATATATATATATATATGTATATATATATATATATATATATATATATATATACATATATATATATATATATATATATACATATATATATATATATATATATATATATATATATATATATATATATACTTTATATATATATATATATATATATATATATATATATATATATATATATATATATATATATATATATATATATACATATATACTATACATATATTTGTGTGATCAGACTGACTGACCATATTTTTCTAAAATAAATCAGTAAATGACTTTGTAATTTTGATTTTTGTATTAATCCGTAATATTCTAACCCAGAGTTCCTACGGCAGAAATAATATGAATGATTATTGATTAGAAATACAAGGAAGAACATGTCTGCGTCTACACAACTTGGGGGATTTGGCTAATGAAAATAATTTTCTGAATTACTTTCTTTTAATATTATTATTATTATTATTATTATTATTATTATTATTATTATTATTATTATTATTATTTATATGTTTCTACAATTCATATTCACAGATAATTTTAACATAGAGGTTCGCTGTTTGTCAATATGGAATCTTTTAATCGAATACATTCCATTTACTTTGCCATTCTTTTTAATTATTCTTTTTGAAATACATAAAATATAGTGATTCTTAATTTTTAATATATATTTTTTTTGTAAATAAAAACCAACAAATATAGATGCTTATAAACATATTCAGTAACTGACCAAAGACAGTCAAGGGAAGACAGGAACGTCAGTTGGATTTGTGTGAGCATCTACCCACTTTAGTAGGGTGTGTCGGCAACAGATGGCGCTGGTATATTTTGTGTTTGTCGTCTGCTACTTGTTTACTCAAGTCAGTGTAGCCAGATGGAACATTTCCACCAGTGTTCTTTTCATACTATGATGGAGATTTTTTTTTATCAGTCTTGATACAAACCTATGCTACACCATGAATAAAACGAAATTTAGCATTGGAAAAAATACAAAAGAGTCCCCTATTTTGATTAAAGCTCATATGTCGTATTTCCATGTTTCTTTAATGAACTCTGGATCTCACAATCTAGCAACGCTGACTCAATTCCTCAAAACTATCAGAGCAATGTTGTTCTCATAATGCAAAACAAGTAGCAGGTGTTGTGTATATTCCCCCTTGGGAATAAACTATTTAGCAATGCAAAGTTAAGGTACGGTTATAGATTGAATGTATATACGACTATAACTTGCACAACATGTGTAGTTTATCAAAGTCCGAGATTCTACACTGAAACAGGACTTATAGGGGCAAAGACCACTTCGAAAGTCCCCTTAATTTACTAATGTAGGCGTAAGTTTGTACCTATATAAACCAAAATCCCATTAAATACAGAAAAAAAGTAGGGCATCTTTTCTAACCTTATCTCTATATGGTATGAGTGAAATATGACTTAAAAAGCTTGAAGGTGCCCCTACACAATGAATACTACCGGTCATTTTTCTGTTATCATCAAAACTATTGAACGTCTGCGGTTAGGATTGAATGGTTGGTTGTATAATAATTCTGAAACAATTGCTGTGGATAAAGTTGACGAAATAACGAATGTCTTGTTTTAAAGGTGGTAAAGCGCAACATACTTCACAATCTATCTGCCTGTCGTACCAACAACATGTTTGGCATTGGAGTAGAGGGCAATAAAAGTTTTATGAAGGCAAATAGTGAATTCCTTAGAGAGAGCATTTGACTTTCGAGGGAGTTGTCCACAGTGTGGAAGGTTAACACGGATGAATATAATGACAGTAACCAAAAAATATGAGAAGGTCTATATCATTCTCCTCGAGATATATGGGAGGAGGTACCAGAAGGCGGCTGAGAATGTAAAAACTGAATTTAATTCGTTAAAGGCGAACTTCCAAAAAAAAAAGTTGAGGAAGATCACCTCCTCAAAGAAGTCTGGTTGCGGTTCTGGAGTTCCATGAGCCCAATATTGTGGTACTACACAGAAATGAAATTTCTTAGAGATCAGGCAACTCCTTCAGAATCTACCTCTACGATCAAGGATGCAGAGGACTCTGACTGCAGGTGAATTAGATTCCGTAAGTATCCTCAAAGTTTAATTGATATAATATGCAATTAATTTATATTCATATATTCAAATCATATATCTTTATTCATGAATTCATGTATAGTCACTTAAAATTCCAAAAAGATTCGTGAAATAGAGGGTCCCTATAGAATAGGGAGAAGAAAGTTAGAGGAGCAACGAAAACTTTTATCCCATGCATAGAAACGTCTTTAACAAACTGAAAACTAGTATGAAAGACTGACATCTACATGGGAAATGGAGTTGTGGGATATGAATTCCTCAAAAGCAACATATGTTGAAGGATCTCTCAATGATAATATCTTTGAGGGTTAGATAAAGACTGCATTTGGACTCTGTGTTAATTTATCAGCAACATGCCACACCAAGTACTTCTAACAGCATTCCAGAATCATCAGCAATAACTAAATACAAGATAATGAATATTTCTGTATTTTTTCTTTTCTAATTTCAAAGAAATATGTTCAAAATCCCATAAAATTTAATGAGAAATAAATATATTGTTTTTCCTACCTTGAAATATTTTTGAGTCATTTTATAATGGTCCTACTGGTTTCAGTAACAATGGCACTGATAGACTGCGGAGACACAGCAGTTACAGATTTCAAGCCTTCAAAAGTGTTAACTGTGGCAAAATAACGCTGATTGACAACCTTTCAGTTGGTGAGATAGCTTCTTTCCTGACTGGGTTTCTTTTTGAGATCAGGGGATTTACCATAAACATTACGTCTTCGAAACCTTCACAGTCTATCTTTAAAAAAAAAAAAATCTTAAAATCCTAACGCTCACTTAATTCCAAGCATGATAAAAAATTTCCATGGCTATAATCATGTATCCTCTTATACCAGTCCTTCGTCCAGTGATGTCATTTTTTTTTTTAATTCAAACAAAATATCACTGAAACTGAAAACAGGTAACATGCTGTCTGCATGAAGGCTAATGAGGAACTAAATATTGACCATTACAGTCGACCTATGTGAGGGTATATGATTGACTCAATAAATGTTGAGGACAATCTTATTACATGTCAAAAGATTGATGGTGTAAGGGCCCCTTAAGACAATACTAAACCACCCATTGCTTATCATTTGCCCTCGTTTTAATCTAGTCTTAGGCACAGGTTCCATTTCGGATATGTGCCATTCACACCTGGGAGTCACATTTTCAAGAGTATTTTGAGAAGCAATTCCAGGAAAGCCTCCCTATTCTTATTTCCAGAGCCAGGTTGGGAGGAATAGAGCGCCAACACACTCGCATTCAACAAAAACGAAAGCCTTTACAGGGGAGTAAAATGGCTCCAAGAATTGAGACATATCTCCTACTAAATATAGAAGAAGAAGAAGAAGAAGAAGAAGAAGAAAATGAGCGCTGCAACGAACATGGTTCGCTAACCATACACACGTTAAGGCCCAAAGATTACTCTATAATGGGACTGTCAAAACTAATATCAACTTGATGTTTAGAAGATATGTACTGTATATATGTATTATGAAATGTCCAGCTTTTACAAAAACAGAATCTGGTCGCATCAAGTGAGGTAAATATCTCCACAGGTAAATCTTAGACCATGGGAGACTCCATCAACCTTAGATAGAGGTCAGAAATCTCTGATTACTCCTGTTATAATTACTTCTCTTCTTAAAAGGAAGGCTCTAGCTTAATTCAAATTCCAATCATTCCTATTTCTTTAAGAGGATGAAAGATTTAGTAGAATGAAACTATTTGTTAGAGAATAAAGGTTTTAGGCTAGGATTTAGCCGGCGCTTTGTAAATAGTACGAAACAAGATGGCAAGAAGATTTCTCCTAACTTTTAATGTAAATATTTCATAAAATCCCTTTATTTGCATTATTATGTTTGTTTAAACAAAAATAGTTCATTAAGAGCCAATAGGACCCTGGCTTCCTTTAGAATCACGATTAGATGAAAACATTCCTATGAGGTAACAAGAAATCGGATGGTAGTTCGGCCTTGAGAGTGATGGAAATGAGATGACTCCTAGAGCTCTATTATTGAAGAGCTTATGTGAAAAATGCACTGGGAAGGAGCTATTCTTCCGAAAGCTGAGTCATTGTGTCCTTTATTTGAATTAGAGAATAATTTCTTTAATCCAGAAATCGAGGATCTACGACAGATCACAAATATTCCAGCCGTCCAGGGCCTGAACCTCTTCTTATAGACTTGAAGTATAGCACTGATGGACGCCTTCTCTTTCTTGATGTCTTGGTCATCAATGTCGATGTCAGATTTACTACATTCAGATCTCCCCGGACAGTTCAATCCTGTTCGTAAAATTAGGCATGCAAGTTAATTCCTAATAGTCAGGCCTTCTCCATCATCAGGCTCAATAGATAAACGGTACTCTCAAAGTTGTGGAATTATCTTTCTAATCGGATAATTGAGTAAGTAGAACTCGAAAAGTTCAAACTTGCAGCAATTTGTTTTCTTTTCCTTATCAGAACAGGGTGACGTAAGTGTTTTTATAGTTTATATATGAAATATCTATTCTAATATTGGTAAAGTTTATCTAGATATTTTATTATAATTATTCTTTTGTTTTCTTTTATTTTTTCTCTTCTTTTCTTTCCTTGTTGGAGCTCTTGGTCTCATAGCATCTTCCTCGTCCAACAAAGGTTGTCGGTTATCTAATAATAATAATAATAATAATAATAATAATAACAATAATAATAATAATAATAATAACAATAATAATAACACGCACTGCTTCCATTGCATAGTTTTCCTCAGATTTGTTTATGTCATAAGTCATGATACAACTTCATCTGAAACCCCAATTACTGTGTCCTAGAGTAGCCTTTGCGTCGTGGTGGATAGTGTGTCTTTTTCGGCAGCGATCACAATTCTTTCTTTTCTTTTATATTAATTTCCTCTAAATCACGACTATGAGTATGCTCACCTTTTCCATACAATCATTGTAATTTATGTTATATAAAGTTGTCTTTAATCATCCATTGCCGTTATTTACTTCACATCACCATGCAATTGCATATAGAATTGCATAATCTATTTTATATATAGATAGATTACTACTGGTTATGTCTGGTTCACTCTTCAATAAAACGATTTCCTTGATGTTTTAATGTATAAGTACTTGAAATGCTCAATATCAATTTCTTCCTAGATACCAAGAGTCTCTTATGGCTTTTAGAGTCACTTAAACTGCTCTTCACTTAAACTACTCATCGATAAAACTAATTTCTCAAATAGTTTGGCTGAAAATGACCATCGCTTAAAACAAATTCGCTGAAAAATACTTTATTGAACAGGTATAGAACCGGTTGTAAATTTTGGTCTGAACACCAACCTATAATTTGATGATGTCAATGGACATAGAGCTATTTTTATGGCTATATTTTTTATAGTTTTTCCTAATCAAGAATATTTTTTTTTGTAACAAAAATCAAATTACTCTCGGTGATTGGTTAAAATGCACTGGTGTAACCTATTCAAATGGTTAGCTGTTTAAGAAGACTCACAAAGTCATTTGAAACCAGTGTATATAGTGGATTCCTATATTCTACACACTTCTGCACCACATGTCTTAAGATGAAATTTTGGTGTGTGCTACTTTTACTTTTTCTAAATCTTGCTTGTTAATATCTCAGCTTTTCATCAACCTTACTCTTTAGTCTCTCTAGATTGAGCATACTATATATTTTCATGAAAATTGATGTAAGTGTGATTCCTCTATAATTATTGCAATCAGTCAGGTCTCCCTTTTCATTGCCATTACCACAGACACTTCTAGCTTCCACACAATTCATTTTCCCTCTTCACGCTACATCCTACAAAATAATCTTGTAAGTATTCCGGAAGTTATTTCATCTTCAGCCGATATTGTCTCAGTAGTTATTCCATCGTATTCAGGGCTTTTTATCTTTTCAGAGTTTTGAGGATAGCTTCGACTTCAATCACACTAAATTCATTCATGGGCACATCAAGGTGTTCCTTAGCTTCAGGTATATCAATCAGACAACTCTCCGCTTCTATGAAATGACTCCCCAATCAAATGGAACTAGTTTCAAATTATTCAACCCTCCTATGTGCCTTGAGTTGATTATCGTGATGTTCTCCAGTGGAAAGAAACAATTGAAAGAGTTATTTTGTGCCAAATACGTACCCTGAACATTCTGGAAACGACAATGAAAAAAAAAAAGAATTTCAGGAAAATGCATTTGGTGGATTCATGAAATTTGAAAAGAAGTCAGATCAATCCACAAAAACAATTTAAAAAAAAAAAAATCTCCAGAGAACAGCTTCTAGTTAAGGTACTCGAAGGAGACAGAAACTGTCTCTTATGCTTAATGGCCTATGCTAGCACTAGGGAAGAGGACCAACATGTCCTCATCAGAGGCTTAATTTGTGATCATGCTAGCAGCACCAAAAAGTCCAGATATGGTTCAATGCTTGAAGATAAAGTCTAGGAGGCTAAAAATATTACACCCAAAGTGTAACTGGAATATATGTTTTAAAACGCCAATGGAAGGCCAATAATAGAAACGTTTTCTTGGTGCATTAGAGGTTTAATCTTATTGCTGGCAAGGTAGTACTTAATACAAAATCTTGTTAGTCTTGACTTATTGTCTAAATATATACAGTTTTAACTGGAAAATGCAAAAAAGGAAGGAAAAATTACATATAGCCAAACAATGATTAGATTTAAAATTTTATAATGTCATCAAATATGCTAAAGATAATGTGATTGAATTCACTTATAGTCAAACAAGTTCCATTACAAGGTGAGCGTTGAAGGAATATTATCACATTAATCAATAGGCACCATAAAATGAATGAATAAATAAATAATATTAAACTTTACAGGCAATTCAAATGTGCAACCATGATCTATAATTTTACCAGATATGGGCTTAGAATTCCAGATACATAATCAAAACAATTCCAAAGTATAGCCTAGATATTGAAATTCAAATAGAATAATTAAAGGGGTTATGACATTCATAGCCAACATATTTTGTTCATGAGGAGTTTCAAGGGGCACAAAGCCCTCTTGGCTAGAATGGTGAAGTAAAGCCAAATAATTCACTGGTATAGATATATTCACATGGACTACTGTATATCGCGGTGATATTAAAGGCATAGCTTTTCCCAACACATAATCCTTTTACAGGCAGCGACTACTATAATATTTACAGTATAGTCTATTACAGCCATAGCTAACTCCAAACATATGTTACTTATTACAGGCATAACCAATCCCTAACATATATAGTCCATATGGAAAATGCTAGGGTAACCCTATTCAAATTTTCAGCAGGTAGCCTACGCCAATAGCCAAGTTCAAAATCCATTCATTGTTGTTTACCACCTTTAAGCTGTTTATAAATGTTGACCCTTAAATTACAACCTGAAGTATTTCCTGTTGGACTGGGCATATTTTCAGTAGCCTAAAACAATGCAGGCTAGGCCTTTGAAGGCAGAGCTTGATATTCATAATTAGGGAAATTCTTAAATTTATCAATGTATAACAAATTGTAACTTTGGTATCACTTATTCAAGCATTCATGACAATATAAGTAATATACAGTAGTTCAATGAGAATTAAAATAATATTCCAGTCATATCTGGTTTGAAACTTCCATCGGACTTCAACGACAAAATCCCTAAATAACATATTCTAATTCAGCATTTTCTATTATTACACCAAAACTTTCTTCAATTAAGACTATCCACTAACATTCATGGTACTTCCGAAGAGCTGAATCTTATTCATTCACTTAATGATACTACCGTTGAGATACTACCACTAGAGGAGAGTTATTGGGTCCGTTGACTGGTCAGACAGTAATGTGTTGGATCCCTCTCTCTGGTTACGGCTTACTTTTTCTTTGCCTACACATACAGAGAATTGTCTGGCTTATTCTTTACATATTCTCGTCTTTCCTCATAAACCTGAAAACAGTGAGATACTAAACACTTCTTCACCCAAGGGGTTAATTACTGTACTGCCTGTGTTCAGTGTATTTTCCTCTTGGTAAGGGTAGAAGAGACTCTTTAGCTATGGTAAGTAGCTCTTCTAGGAGAAGGAACTCCAAAATTAAACCATTGTTCTCTAGTCTTAGGTAGTGCCATAGCCTCTGTACCATGGTCTTCCACTGTCTTGGGTTAGAGTTCTCTTGCTCGAGGGTGCACTCGGGCATACTACTCTATCTTATTATTAATATTATTATTATCATTATTATTATTATTATTATTATTATTATTATTATTATTATTATTATTATTATTATTATTATTATTATTATTATTTTGAAATTGTGTGTTTGAGAGGCTTAATAGAAGGGCCATGGTTGCCTGGTGGTTTATCAAAAGGTTGTCTTTTCCTTTTCTGATTCTTTTTCCTCTCAAAACCATCCTTATTGTCCTCTCTTCAGTAGAAATGGCTATCCTGGAGGGGATTTAGCCTTGCATGGCTCCTCCATGTTGACCAGTTTTTCCCACTTTTTACTATAGTCTATGGGTTTCATCAATCACTTTATTTATAATTCTGTACATATTCTTTTTGTTATAATTCTTGTTAATCTAGTTTTTAAGTATGATGTCTCCTTTATTTCTATCAATTTTTATGCTGTCTGGAGACATCGAGCGATATCCGGGACCAGTACGTCCTAGATTTCGTCAATGTCGTCTTCTGTATTGCAATATTCGTGGTCTTCATGCAAATATCCAAGACCTTACAGTTGTGTCCAGACAGTATCATATTGTTTTGTGCTCAGAAACTTTAGTTTCTAATATGAGTAATCTGAGCTCCTTATAACTGGTTTTAAGAAGCCAATAATGTTGAAACGTGATGCCATTCCTAGGCCAAGGGAATGGTGGTGTATATTAGGACTGAGTACCCTACTTCTCATAAGTCCTGCTATCAATGTGGATATTAAGAGATTCAGGTCATAAACGTTTGTGGCAGGCATAACAACTTTTATTCGGGTTCGATCTACCTGAATCCAGACATGGATGATTTTATCTTCGATTGTCCTCCTACTAAATTATTATGGCTAAGATACAAGAAGATGATAGAAAGGCTTCTTTTGTCTTTGTTGGAGATTTTAATGCTTACCATAGGAGCTTTAGACTTTGCCTCCCAGTCAGGCTGTGAGCAAATCATAAATGAAACTACTCACAGGTCTGGTAATTGCTTGGACCTCGTATACACTGACTCTCCTGGCATTATAACTAATAAGGTTGGTTCTCCAGTCGGGACATCTGATCATGCCGTGATTTCATTAGTAGTGAAGACTGAGCAGCCTGTCGCTATTATATCATACTCTTGTAAAATTTATATGAAATCCCAAGCAGACTGGAATGGGATTTTGCATGATCTTTTGGTCTTGAATCGGTCACAATTATATAGTAGTGTAGATTCTGTTGCCCCTTGGAAGGTGAATATAGTCCACATAATTGATAGGCGTATCCCTTCTCGTGTGCTAAAGTACCGAGTGAAGGACAAACTGTGGTTCAGTGATGATCGTAGACCTGCTTATTTGGAGGAACAGGAGGCCTATCATCTTTGGAAGGGTAACAGATCAGATTTGACTTAGAATAACTATACTCAGCTTCAAGCTTTTGCTCAGAGAGTTTATGCCTCAACTGAAAAGAAATACAATTTAACCATAAAAGAAACCCTTTCTGGTACAAATTAGTAACAAAAATGGTGGTGTACCCTTTAATCTACACTCTTTGATGTAGATATATTTCCTCCTTTACTTAAACCAGATGGCTCAGTCACTCACTGTCAAAAGGAAAAGACACTCGTTTAGCTGAGGTTTTTGACAGTAAACAAAGTAATGAAAAACTTGAACTTCCTCATTCTTCTTTTCCTGAAGCTAAACCAACTAGTTTAGCTTTTCGATCTCGTGAAATTAAAGCTCTGTTGATGGACCTTGATGCTTATGGAGGTGTAGACCCAAATGGTATTTTTTCTTTATTTTTTATAAAGGCAGCAGATTTTTTAGCTCAGAAGTTATCTGTTATTTTGCGCAAGTTAGCAAGAAGAGGAGCTTTTAGCACTTGTTGGAGAATTGGTAATGTTACTCCTCTATGTAAATTTGTTTGTGTTAGCTTAAGTCCCACTGATTGCCGTCTAATTTCCATAACTCCCATGTTATCTAAAGCTAATAATGTGCCATGTGGAAATGAAATCACTAAGAGAATTCTATGTCGTGATACATGGTAGAACAATACCTTTTTTCGAAAGTGTGCGTGTACAGGTGTAGGGCAAAACAGACTGGAAAAAGGGGTTAAATGTACACTGATCTGATGCTTTAGTACTAATGTGCATGTTCTTTATTCCTTAGAATTAGGTAATAATATTCTGAAAATAGTATATTAATTGACTTCACCATTCAACATGTACTTTGGCCCACCTTTTCCATGAGGGGTATGCTTCAAGGCTACACTAATTTTATATTCCACTTTAGGAAGGGAAACTAAAACCACATCAATATATTTCTCACAAAGGATATTGTTTCAAGTTAAGGTTAAAAATAATCAATTTTGTACCCTTATCAGAAGGGTGAGCAGCAACAGAGACATATAATGATGCAGCTGCCTATTGGCTTATGACATTCACACCCATCACAGATATTATTGATCTGGGACTCCAGTTCATGAGGACAACTGAGACGTAAAATTATGTGGGTGGCACAAGATGACACATTACTATTCAAATGTGAGTTAGCTGCTTTGCTGGCTTGATGCCTGAGGACTTGGCTGTGCTATGCTCTCAGAGGAGATACACTCTGTTACTACTTACTGAATACCCACATAAATAATTTTTCATGTATTATATGTGAACATCTGCTAGAGAGAGAGAGAGAGAGAGAGAGAGAGAGAGAGAGAGAGAGAGAGAGAGAGAGAGAGAGAGAGAGATAGGAGCGAAGAGCTTAATTACTTTCATTATTATTATTATTATTATTATTATTATTATTATTATTATTACTACTACAACAAATACTATCATTAGTATTATTGTTATTATTGTTAATATTATTATTATCATTATTATTATTATTATTATTATTATTATTATTATTATTATTATTATTATTATTATTATTATCATTATCATTTTGTTATAATTATTATTATTATTATTATTATTATTATTATTACATTCATATGTTTATATATTCAGATGTCACCATTTTTTTTTTGTGTCATTGTAGACTTATTCCTTTAAATATTATTAAATTTGTATTGCTTAATGAATAATCCCTTTAATCTCTTACCTCAACCATTAATCCATTACTTGGGTTGCTTCACTTGTCTGTTGATCAAAGGCTAAGCACCGATGGCACTTACCTTAAGACGGTGACCAAACTGCTGATCAGTTGAATTCTTTCGAGTTCCGATCAACCAAGAGGCTGCAATGATCACTCAAGCGGATTCAGGATGATTTGTTGGGAAGGAGATTTCCTCGTCTCTTTTCTCAAGGAGAGAAATATATCTGGTGCGCAGAGAGAACCAGATGTGAACCTGCAAGTGAATAATCCCAAGGATAGAGACTTCACACGATGGGTATAGAATAGCAATTGAAGGGACGGATAATAAATAAAGGGTCGTATTTTTCAGCTTTCCTTTATCTGTATGAGATAATAATTTTTAAAAGGAAAAACAATTCAGGTTTATTTCAACAACCAAAATAATAATTACATTCCAAAACACAATTAAGAATAAATTGGCTATATCATTCTAAGTCTTATAATTCATGAATGTTTCCTTAAGACAAGAAAAGGAGAAATATCAATTGCCAAAGGACAAAATCTTAAGCAGTTTTGAAGGAGAGGTTTTATGCAAAGAAAAGGAGGTTTACTTTAGAAAAAGATAGAGTTGAAGAATGACTGAGTCAGGTACTCACAACCACCAATCTATCAGGTGATCTATCTTAGTGTTGCTCCTTGATGTCAGAATCTATTTCCGGCCCTTTACAGTCTCTTGCAGTTTTGCAGCTCATAGGAAAGATATCTCAACATCCCTTATGAGGAACTCTACCCACTACTGCCCAAGTACTGGCTGGATGCAGACTGCCCAGACTCCTGAATAAAATCCCAGAAAAAGATGTCGTATTAGAACGACCTCTCCCCAGAAGGCTGATGTAGCGCCATTGTAAGAAATGGACGAATTTCCAATGAAAAATTCATCTAATAATTCTCCTGAAAACATACAATAAACATAAAGCTAATATTTTTTTATAGAATATATGTTAAATGCATCTTGCTTAATAACAGAAGATAAACCAATTTAGCAAAATCCATATACTGAACCTATTAGAAATAGGTAATTTTTAGTGATTGTCTAAATACCAAAGTTGAATGTTTGTAACCCTAAATTAATGATTACTTTTTTTTTCTGAATCAGAAAAAACAGAATAATTTAGGACAAAACAGAATAAACACTTCAAGTTGCAATTATTTGTAGACATTTGGAGAAAGAGAGGAAGGGAATTATTGTTAATAATTACTTGGCCGTTCCTCTCTGTATATATGTCTGTATGTCTGTCTGTACTGCAGGAGGGAGACATCCAACCTCTTTCCCCCTTTTTTTCTGCTGATATATTGAAGACATTAACTTTTACTTCCAACTAAAAGAAACAGAGGAAAATTAATATAAGATTAAGTACAAGAAATAATGGAATCTAAAAAGGTTCTAACATTATTCTAAGTTAGTAGACTCTCGAAAATATATCATTTATAATGAATAATAGCAATGATAACAATTATGATAATAATAATAACTAAAATATAGAAAAAGATTTAAAAAACTATCAAAAGGAAAACAATTTTATTCTTTGCATTTATTTCTTTAAGAATAATATATACAAATTCTATTTTTACCTTCAATTCATTCTTTTCTTAAAATCATACCTCACCTTTTTATCTCTTCTCCGTGTTCCTTCTCTTCTCACAAGAGGATGACTGAAGGGCTTTGACTGACGCTTGTCTAACATGTCAGCTTCTCTTGAGCCCAACAGATGATGATGAACAATATACCGGTGTATCAGTTATTCAGTCAGTCAGTCAGTCAGTCTCCTTTTTTACCAGTACATCTGATCTGTAAAAGGAAACAGCATCAATTACAGAGTTCAAGCGGATTGCAAAAGATAAAATCTCTGCAACAGAAATCTTGTTGTGATATAAGTTTACTCTGATCTTCAATTACCATACAAAATCGATCAACTTAATTAACATGATTCTGTAGTAGCAAAACAGAGAGATTCAATATTATATATCATTATTTGCAGGATTGGAGTTGCACATAAGACACTTAACATGTGAGTTTATCGAAACTTTTTTTACTTCTGATAAATATAATTTTGCATTGACCAATTGCTTAATATAAAAAATGGTATAATAAAGGAGTTGTAGACATGAGACTCTATACAAAAAAGAGGAAGATGACTCCAAAGAAGACCAAAGTTAAGGAACGACTCTGTCTGGCACTCACCGCCATCAATCAGAGATAAACAATGTAGACCTTTCTGGGAGCTGCACCCTCAGGTCAGATTCTGGTTCCAGAATGCAGATAATGTCTGCAAAGTCGTCAACAGAAACTTGCAATCCTGTTTGTGCTTGCTGGATGCAGAGTGCCAATCCTCCAGAGTAAAATCCCTAGATGGGGAGAGCCACCAGAGACAGGGTGAGTAAATCATGTATCCCGTTCCTTGAAGCCTCGTTTGGAGCCTCCCTTGTCGATCCTGTCCTCTGATACCCCAGGTAAGGTGTAACTTAGGACTTTGCGAGGAAGGACCCGCTGAGTGTAAGGGGGACATGTTCGGATGACCTCTCACCAAAGGAGACGCAGGAATTTCCAAAGAGAAGCTCCTCACTTGATCATTTCCCTGCAGATATACAAAAAATAAAAAAAAAAACACTTTTATTTTGGAAAACAGAGTTATCAAATGCCTCTTGTTCAATAATCAATGCAATGCCTTAAAACCATTATAAGGAGGTACCTTTTACAACTATTATCTAAAAACAATAGTAGATTTTCTGAAAACCCGGAAGCAATGTTTCCTTCTCATGGTGAAAACTAAATAATTAAAGACAAAAAGAAAAAAAAGAACCACAATCGGCAATTATTTTAGACATTTGGTCATAATTACTAATTTGTTCCTCCCTCTCATTCTTTCTGCGTGTCTGCATGAGAAGGGGAGAGACACACATGATTTATTTTACTTTTGCCTGTTTCACAGATATATATATATATATATATATATATATATATATATATATATATATATATATATATATATATATATATATATATATATATATATATATATATATATATATATATATATATAATGCTTTTAATAGAACAAAATTTGATATTGCTTTGTGTAAAAAATGTACTCGAAAGTGAGAAGATTCATATTAAGTCTAATCGTATAAATTCCTTTCGAGATTTATATTCAATATGAATAAAAGTAATGAATATTAACGTTACTCTTCTCAATAAATGTATTTGAAATATTCACACGAAATATTACTCTTTCGGTTCATTTCATTAGGAGTAGTAACTACAAATATTACCCTTTTCATTCAATTCTTCAAAAGTAGTAACTTCTTATCATATACAATTCATACAATTCATTAAGAAAGAATAACTCCAAATTCTTACCTTAAAAATCCTACGTCATCTTATTTATCTCTTCTCCAATGTCCTTCAGCTCTGTGTTCCTTCTCTCCTGATCAGATGTTGACTCAGTGGGTCTGACAGACGCTGGTCTAACATATCAGCTTTTTCTTAGGTCCAAAGGATTACGATGAAGAACAGTCTCCCTGCGCACCAGTCAGTCAGTCAATCAGTCTTTTGTTCTACCAATTCATCTGATCTGCAATTGAAAATAGCATAAATATGAGAGAACATTACACAGTTCCAGGTTTTTTTTTTTTTACAAATGACAGAGTCTCTGCAATAAACAGCTCAGTTTGATGTTCCTTCACTTTGAACATTAAATGGAGAAATGAATTGATTAACAATAATGATATTATTCCTGAGCAGCAAAGTAGATATATGTTAATATATAAGTTCAGAGAAAAAGATTTACTTCTGATAAGTTTACTTTGATGTTACAAATAACCATATATAGAAAAAGAGATTTCACAAAGAACTCACCTGTCGGACTGGTATTGAGATATTCTTTTTTTTTTCCTTATTGCCTGGTGTTGTCCCTTTGAAGGACTATATTTTGATAAGAATATGTCATGATATAAGTCAAACACTACTTTGGTAACTAAAAATATTAATTGTATATGAATGATAACAAAAAAGAAAAATTTTGAAAAGAGATATAAGAGAAGAGAACAAACAGTAGAATGAACATAATAAAAGTTTTAAAAGAAAATAGATTTCTGTGAAAAGATTTAATTGTTCCCTAACAATTAAATATATATATATATATATATATATATATATATATATATATATATATATATATATATATATATATATATATATATATATATATATATATATATATATATATATATATATATATAAATCACATTCCAATCAAGAAATGACCTCAATGATCTAAAAGTTATCTAATCATTATAAGAAGTTGGTTAAACCTGAATCATTTAGTGACAGATTATGAATTAGAATTTGGTGATTAACATTTTGAGACATTTGTTTCACAACTAAAAGGTCAGATGTTATTGAAGTTCTTCTTCTGTTTAGTTGTCGCCTCAGGGATCGTCATCATTTTCACTCTGTTAGAGGTAAATAAGGAACATCTCTCCATTAGTCCTCCTACCGAGCAAAAAAGAAAACACCATTATGAAATAGACTTTGGTTTTGTGCAATGACAGCACAAAAGCTAACGAAAAATAGCACAGGATATGGTGAGGGAAATCTTTATTCTAAAGAGAAAGAAATGATATTGAAAGTGAAAGAGAGAAGGAAGATGAATATGAGGCGAATTGAAGGAGGTGTGAAAAGAATTGGAGGGAAACATAAATAATGAGATTCAAACAAACTAATCAGATATTATAATCAAATGATAATGAGCAGAATAATAAGAATAAGTGAGGATGATAATGAGGTGGAAATTGCTCTACACATCAACACCTCTCTATCATCCACACAACGACATTCTCTGGAAATGTCTCTTATTCCATTAATGAAGATACAAAGGAATATCAAGTGATCGAATGAGGAAAAGAAAAAACTATTAAGAAACAAATTTTAGACCAAAACCAAAAGAAAAATAGTTTTGAAACTTGGCTTATAATGAATACAGATTAGTTGTTTAGGGTCATCACCTTCTGAAAGGTTTAGAGCGTTTGGTAGAGAGAGAGAGAGAGAGAGAGAGAGAGAGAGAGAGAGAGAGAGAGAGTGAGATGATGATGAAGATCCATAAATGGCGTGATGACAATTAACAATTACACCAATATAAAAAATTACCCAATTTTATGGAATAAATCAGTTTTTTAGGCCCATGGTCTGCTTTAAGGAGAGAGAGAGAGAGAGAGAGAGAGAGAGAGAGAGAGAGAGAGAGAGAGAGAGAGTAATTCCGTGAAAAATTAGACCTATGATATAAAAAATTACCAGACCTAATATTATAGATTACTTTTTTAGGCCTATGGTCTGCTGAAAGGCTTAAGAGTAATGTTAAGAGAGAGAGAGAGAGAGAGAGAGAGAGAGAGAGAGAGATAAAAATCGTACAATACAGATGAAGAAGGAGAAGAAAAAGAAGAAGCAAACTCACCACTTAACACCCGATCTACATCCGGTGGATTCCTTTGCCTTAAGACCCATCTCTCTAAGTAAGGCTTCGTCATCTGGTCGTTCATCTTCTCGGAAACAGATGTTTAGTCTCACCCTGACTCCCTTCAAGGAGTTCATCATTGGGAGGAGGAAATCCCGAGGACTCCTCCTCTTCTTGGAACACCGAGGAAAGTAGATTGAAGAGAAGGATCTGTTGGGAAGAAGAGGAAGAAAAGAAGAAAAATCGGATGAAATGAAAGGAAAGGAAAAGGAAATGATGTTAATCATATTTTTTATTATTGTTTTATTGACTTCTTGTTTTGTTAAGATAAACAAGTGCCTCCACACACACACACACACCTTCACGTACACAGTATTACAATTAATATTTAATGATCCCAAATAGGATATGAATTTAAAATACAAATAAACCTTTAAGTAACATTTGAAAAGTGTACAAATTTCTATTTCTATAACAATTAATAATTGAATATTTCTATTAATAGGCCTATGAGATTTTTCTTTCTCCAAATCTGATGTCGATTCAAATTCTTATTTCAAATCAAATTTTCTGTTCAACAAATTAATATGATAATCATATCGTCTCTCTCTCTCTCTCTCTCTCTCTCTCTCTCTCTCTCTCTCTCTCTCTCTCTCTCTCTTAAGGAATGATGTCTCCTCACCTCCTTGCATCCTGTGGTTGCAATGCCCGAAGGATGTCCCCAACCTTCTCGATGTCTTCTTCCTGGACATCGCTGACCAAGACATTGACTTTTGGATCCTTCTTCAAGAAAGGAATTGGGTGACTGACGCTGCTGACATCCTTGACACTAAAGTGAATCCCTGAAAGAGAAAAAGGTTTAAAAAGAAGAAGAAGAAGAAGAAGAAGAAGAAGAAGAAGAAGAAAACAACAACAACAACACTGAGGAAAATGAAAATCACAACCAAACATTTTCTATTTGTTTCTTTCGTAAGATTTTAAAGGAAAAGACCAAATGGGAATAATGATAACTGAAACAACGAATTTAGAGACGAAATTACTAAAGTTAGGAGCTACGGGTTTGAGTTGATGTGTGTGCGTGCGAGTTAAGGCCGATTCACACGACCCGTTTTCTTTCCGACAGGCTGGCCGTCGGTTAAGCGGCGTCTAGGTTTCTTATGTGTATTCAAATGCAACTGTTCACACGACCCGTGAGGCAGACGGCGGCCCTCGGACGTCGCCCTTCCGAGGCGGCTCGGCTTTCTTCCCAAGAAACCCCGACCGGTTCGACGGACGTAAGCCACCCGTCCCAACCAGCGGGTGGATGATGTTTTGTGTGAACGAGGACCTGTATTGTACCCGTTCGTTTCGTGGCCTACAACCCCGACTTTTCCTCATAGTATAGAGCCATATAAATTAGTTAGTTTGTTGTTGACACCATGTATTAGAGGTTTATTGAACTTTTTCAAGGGTATGAGAAGATGTTTGACATGGCAAACAAGATGTATAGAAATAATTTACATAAATAAAAGATATGGAAAATGACTGGAGAGGCATTAAATAAAATAGGTAATTTATCACAATTTTAATATTCTTGGCATAGTGCATAAAGAATTATGAAGTTGCATAACTTATTTTATCAACAAAGTTATCAACCAACATCTTGAAGTGTCAAAATTATTGTAATTTACTCGGTCCTCACGTGACAGAGTCTAAGTAAACAATGAAAACCGCGCGCTGGTAAACGGATACGGAACGCCTCGTGTGAATGTACAACATTTCGACGGCGGTTAGCCACCACCCAGCCTGTCGGAAAGAAAACGGGTCGTATGAATCGGCCTTTAATCTGTGTGCGTGCTTGAGTTAATGTGTGTGTGCTTGCGTGAGTCAATGTCCTTGTGTGCGTTAGTTAATGTGTGTGTGAATCAATGTGTGTGCACGCGAGCATTGTAGCTTCTATTATATATTTGGATGACATCCGTCTCCTCATGATACACTCGCATATAGCACTGTGTCAAGAAACACAGCCAATAATAACTCAGCTTTATTGGACTATCACAATATTATTGGTCGAGATAATACTTTTTACGTCCCTTTCGGTGATTGGTTGTTAAGATCAAATGACTCCGCCCACATTTTTGTAGAGAACCAATCAGCGCAGAAAGGAGGCGGAGTCTGGAGGAGCCTTGATTAACTATCACTGTTCCCGATACTGGTTTCCTCTTCATTACTATCATGATCATTACTATTCATTACTGTCACCATCGTTAATATCATTATTTGTGAAATCAATAGTGACTATAGTGATATAGTTAGGTCACCTTTAACCCTTTCCACTCCATGGGCTACCTGTGGTAGCCCAAGCAAAATATGTCGTCCTAGTACTTGGGCTACCTCTGGTAGCCCACCGAAAAGATCTTATTTATTCATAAACTGTTTCTATTAATTAAAGTTATTCGCTGTTTTAATCGTTGCTTCGTTTTCTCTGGTTTTTTATGATTAATATTCCTTGTTTTCTTAGTTAATCCTCTCCCCCCTTTTCCCCCAAGACGAGTTAGAATTAATAAATAAAGGCAGACACTCACGATATCCATTTCTCAGTGCGTTTGGCCTCGTTCAGCAGCAAGTACCGATTGTGATCGACTCCCGTATCACCAGATAATTTCCGAGGTCATCGCTTTTCAAACACTCATCCTCTATCATGGCTTCATCGAAAAAGTTTTTGCGAACTACGTCGGAAATTTTAGAATGTCTTGATATGTGTTCTTCAGAAGATGATTTTGTAGGCATCGACGACAAAGAGGAAAATTGTGATGTTAGTTATAACGGGGTTTTCATGGACATGGAAAATAATGCTTCATCCGATTCCGATTCTGAGCACGCTGGCAGTGACTTTGACGAGAGGCTCTACGACCCTCCACGAGAATTGCTAGAAGTGAACGATGAAGAAGGTAATGACAGTGACGATGAAGAAAATGAATGGGAAGAATATAATGAAGAAAAAACTAAACCATCGTAAATATAGAAAAGAGTTGTGTGAACAACTTATTGGTGATTTCCGAGTAAGATTGGGAGGAAAATGATCTCTTGTCAACAGACATGAAGTACCAGAAAGACTAAGGAATGATAAATGCCATATAATAAATTGTATACCAGATAATCTTCTAAGAGACTGTGCTGTTTGCAGCGATCGTTACGGGCCCGGTGGACGTAAAAAAGCTGCGTCTTGCTGTCTTACTTGTCCTGGTAACCTAGTGTTGCATCCAAAAAATTGTTTTATGTTATATCACACAAAAGTTGATTATAAAGTTAAATATTAGATTTTTTCAGAAAAAAAAAAAAACATTCCAATTAAAAATGTTTCAATTCTTCACTTTTCTAACAGGATTTTTTTTTTTTATCTAAATCTTGTATTGTAAAATGTTAATTTGTTTTTCCAGATTTTTTTTGTAATTCTTATATTTAAATTGCATTTTTGTATATTTTATTGGAGCGATTTCTCATACAGAACACTTATTTAATGTTATAACAGAAAACTGAAATATGATGTCAAACATATTATAGATTCTGTGTAAAAAATAATATCATAATTATGTATAATGCCATGATTGTTCTATTTTTTTTATAAGAGTATCAATTTATTCATTTCTCTATCTTATATGATAAATTGTTCAAATGATTTTATCAACATAATTTTCAATCATATCTATATTTTATTTCGTATCAAACTCTGAATAGTTTGTTCTTGTCAGGACTAATTAATAATTATATGTTCATATTATACTGGACTTTTTTTCCACAAAATCCATGTACATTTCTTGAATAACATCATTAAATGAGTTATTTTGGTATAAATTACAGTAAAATATATATAATAACTTTATGAAAATTTTCACATCACTCTGAAGAATATAGTGAGAATGAATGCATAAACAAGGTCAGAGATTTGGTTTATTAATATATATTTATATACTATATACTATATATATGTACACACACACACACACACACACACACATATATATATATATATATATATATATATATATATATATATATATATATATATATATATATATATATATATATATATATCATCAACTGACTAAACAAATAAGGGATAAACATAAAATCCTGTACTTTATAATTAACTTTTCTTTTCTCATCACCATCAAAATAAAAGGCATGAAAATCCAAATAAGGCAGTTAGTAGTCTACTGCCGTAGGCTGTTCATTTCCAGGAAGAGAGAAGATAGTAATCTCTACTGGATATTTGGCCAAACAAGAAGTAGGTCTCTACCGTAGGCCTATGAATCTATTTCCACAAAAATGAGTGTTATGTGTAAAAACCTACTGTTGTCCTTGTAAGAATATTATGAGTATGTCTGATTTTTATTTCTTGATAGAAAACAATTTCAACAACAATTCTAGCAATGTCAGATTTGACTAATATTGAAATAGTAATATAGAATAATTACCGATAAATTTTATGGAATATAAAAGGCGAAAGGGAGCAGGAGAGGAAAAGGATAAGTCACCAGGGGGATTGGTGGCTGGGATGATTGAATTGGTTACCCCTTCAAGGTCAAAAGTAATAATCCCCAATGGAATGTGTGTGCAAATCCTATTAATGCCGATTCTTCCTACGGCGTTTAGTTTTACAAGTAAAGGCATTTCTATTTGATGACGATGTCGTTTGTTTATCCGGAGTTTCATAGTCTCAACTCTAAGCTGTGTACTACGTTGACGAATCAGGAAATATTATAAGGTACACATTCCTAGAAAGAACTGTCAGACTATCATTTACTGAAACACACACACACACACACGCCCTTATATATATATATATATATATATGTGTGTGTGTGTGTGTGTGTGTGTGTGTATGTATGTATATACATAAATCAATAGTTAGAAAAGACAAATAAGACTGCCAGTAATCTAATGCCGTAGCCTGTTCATTACCACCCACAAAGAGAGAGAGAGAGAGAGAGAGAGAGAGAGAGAGAGAGAGAGAGAGAGACAGAGAGAGAGAGAGAGAGAATAATCTTTACTGTCAAAACCTTGTGTGTAAAAACCTACATTTCTTATTGTAAGAATATTATCAATATCTGGTTATAATTTAATGATGGAAAGTGTGTTACAAAACAATTACACCCAATGTTTGATTTGACTAAAATTTAAACAGTAAAATTAAATATTTGCCGATAATTCAGTAAAATGGAAACGACGAAAGGAACCATAAGAAGAAAATGATAAGTCAGCGAGGTGATTAGTGGCCTGGATTAGGAATAGTGAACCGTTCCAAGGACGTCTCGGCCTGGACCTTTCTTGGTCGAAAGTGACCAATATAATCCACAGTGGAATTTATGTGGGATTATCCCATAATTGCTGCATCTTCCTTCAAGTGCTTTGGTCTACAAGTAAAGACATGTCTATTTGATGGCAATGTCGTTCGTTTATCTGACATTCTACAGTTACAAAACTTTGTTGTATAAGGAGCAAATTGGGAAATATCACACGGTATACACATTCATATAAGCAACTGTATACAACTGTTATATGATCTAGCAGATATACAGACGTGTATATATATATATATATATATGTGTGTGTGTGTATATATATATATATATATATATTTATATTTATATATGTATATGTATATATTTCTATAGGCCTACATATGTACATAAATACATACAGTATGTATACTATATATATATATATATATTATGCATACATACAGTATATATATATATATATATACACGGTATGTATATTTACTTATATATAAATGTCTGTATATATTATGCATACATACAGTAGGCTATATATATATATGTATACTATATATATATATATATGTATATATATATACTATATATATGTCTGTATATATTATGCATACATACAGTAGGCTATATATATATATATATATATGTGTGTGTGTGTGTGTGTGTGTGTTTGTGTCGCCATAAACCGCAAACAACACAATGTACTGTGGCTGTACGCACATTCCTACTTGATATGTAACACACTATTTTTTTCTATATGGGTAGAAATCTGTCATCCTGTATGAAGTTCTCATACGATTATGAAGACTGATAAAGGGTAGATGACATAGGTCTTTTTAGTAATTGCTTATATGTATATAAAAATACAACAAAAATCAGTAATTCTAATGCGACGAGTATCACCGGCTTGACCCTCTCTCTCTCTCTCTCTCTCTCTCTCTCTCTCTCTCCTCTCTCATGTCGAAGAGATAGGTGGCTGGATTTGCTATAGGC
>NC_090758.1:44664873-44667373 GCF_036898095.1 Palaemon carinicauda
TCCTTTGCTTCAGTCACAAACTGGCCGCTCATTTTCAACACTGGTGCAGGGTTTGGGGTAAATTTGCCGGCAATCTTTTTCCTTTTACTCCATACAGAAGATGGTGGTATTCTAATGTTGACTGAGGAAACAAAAGATACTCAAGATTGGGGTCTAGCTTCTCTCATGGCATAACGGAACTGTGCTCTCCACTTTCTGTATGTTACCAAATTTTCCTCAGTACGGCGGCTACACAATCTGGTCAGAGGTTTTCTGGTGTCTCTATGCAAGACAGCTAGTTCTGAAGACCACCACGGTACTGGTTCTCGTTTGAATAATCCTATGGTTTTGAAAACCGAATTGGCTCCTGCTGTATGGAGAGTTCCATTCAGTAGGTCTATGGCATCATAAATACTTTCATACTGTTTTACACTCCCCTCGATTTTACTTAGCTCACAAAATTTAACCTATTCCGTCCACCTTGTCAAAATTCCATTGTGGTGATCTTTGTAAAGGTGGACCATTGTTCATGTTTATAATGATTGGTGCAGGATCACTAGTATGCCATTCATCTAATGTCCTCCAATCAAAAGCAAGAAGGTAGTTAAAGCTTTCAATTGAAAGGTCAATGCATAACAAGGTACCTATCTGAACATGGAAGTGTGTGGGCTCTTATGTATAAAGGAGTCCAACATCCTTTTTTTCCACAATTGATGATATAATATTGCCCCTGGTGTTTGTTAGAACATCACCCCACAAAGGATGTCTACCATTCAAATCTCCAAGAAAAAGAAAAGGTCGAGGGAGTTGTTGAATCACCTCTATTAAATCATCATACGATATGTTATCATTTGAAGACATATGAAGAGAAAAAATTGTATATCTTCTCTCTATATCAATCTGTACACACACTGCCTGCAGAGGTGCACGGATAGACAAAGATATTTGAGGAATATCTGAAGGTGTATGAGACTTCTGCCCTGACTTCCTACTTGGTGAACATATGGTATCTAATAGCTAATATATTCACATGGAGAAGGACAAGCTTGGTCTCCTTTGGACGTACAATTTTAAGGGAATGCTCGTGAATTAAGAGCTTAGGTTCTTCATATTTGGCCCTTAAACCCAGACAATTTTATTTCAAAATGGAGGCAAAAGAAACTAGGTTTTTTTTTTTTTTTTTTTTTTTTTTTTTTTGAAGAAGAACTTATGAATGAAGTCTTCCCTCTAGCTATTTTTATCTAAGACTATTTCCCGGTGGTTATACTAGAGAGGGCCTCGATAAATTGGGTTTTGTGTAAGGGATTTTCTTTCTGTCCTTTTCATCTAATTCTTGAGGGGGATTGTGGACTTCGCCTTTAATTTATGATTGATTTAAATTGTCTTCTGGTTAATCAGAAACATCAGCAGACAATACATCATATTTATTTGATGGCATAACTCCAATATTTGTTATTGAAAGAGGTGAGAGAGAGGGAGGTCTCTCTCTCTCTTTTCCGATTAATAGGTTGTGAGCTACCTGGTTTTTGTAACTTTCCCACTACAGGTGCAGCTGAAAACTTAGTTTCAAGTGGAATCTCCATTAAATCAGGCAAGGACACGGCCTGGGAGAGGTTAGTACTAACCTTTGCAAAGTGTGATAAAGGTTTGATAGTGGTGGGCAATGTCTTTTTGTTGATACGCAATAGTAAATATTTAGGAGGATATATTCTTGTCTTGTTATGCAGCACTTTATCAATAGATGGTCAATATCTTTTTCGAAAAATACCTACAGTAGTAGGTGGGTTAGAAGATTCCCTAGGAGCTTTATCTCTTTTTTAATGTCTTTGCATAGGTATTAGATTTATTTAATAATCTCTTGGCATGTCCTACCCTCACACATTCAATGATTGATTTATTGAAGGCAGCTTTTTCTAACTTATATAACTAGCAGCTCCTAACATTAGATTTATGATTAGAGGTGCAGTTCAAGCACCTTGCCTCAAGTGTACATTCTCTGTTGTAAAGATTGGAGCAAGTATTACACATTTTATAATTTTTGCAAACTTAGGTAGTATGACCAAATTTAAAGCAATTAAAAAATTTCAGTGGATTTTGCTTTCAAAGGTCAAATTTTAATCCTTTCATATTCTATATTAATGTGGAAAGGTACATAAGCATCCTGGAAAGTAAAGATAACCTTTGATGTTCCAAGGCCTTTATTAACTTTCCACGCTGATAACGGACAAAACCATTATCTCTTCTTCCGTAAATTCATGTAGATCTCTATTGAAAACCTCTCCCCTTCCATAGCTAAAGTTTAGATGGATTTTTATGTCAAATTTTATATCATCATTGGCTGTCTTTAAATTGGACAACATAAAAGACGGTTCTATGACTTGGCATCGATCAATTAACTTCTCTTACCAAACCGACATATATCTCCCAGTGCGATCGTTCCTACCGTCCTCTAAAGAAATTTGCAGTTCTTAAAATACTTTTTTGTAACTCCTGTAGATTGAGCAACATGCCACATTGGTGG
>NC_090758.1:44672373-44677373 GCF_036898095.1 Palaemon carinicauda
GGTAGGAATTACTCCTTGTCTTTGTCAGCCATTTCAAACGGAATTGAAAGTGAGCTGACCATCACCTCTATTGCCACCAGTAAGTATTGATTTGAGATTACAAAGGCATCTTCCTATTAGCTCGGAGGTTTCCAGATTTTACTGCAGCCATTAGGTACATGGATTTGATGTTCCAGATATTTTATTCCCTCACTGGTTAGTATTCAACATAATTATAATGCTCATAGTTTAAACTCGCAATGAATGTTACGTTGAAGAGGCAGACATAAATCTCTCTTTTTATATATGAAAGATCCATTTTGGTGTTCGTACTGTTTTCAAAATATTTTAGTATTAATTGTTTACTACTTCTCTTGTGCTTTTTTTCCCCTATTTTTTTTTTCATCTCTGGGGTATTTTTTTTTCTTTTTTTGTTGGAGGCCTTGGGCTTATAACATCCTGCTTTTCCAATTAGGATTGTAGCTTAGCTAGTAATAATAATAATGACTCTAATTTCATGGCTTTTTATCCTTATTTATTTTCTATCTTTCTCACCTGTCAATAGAGCCAGCATCACCTATCATTGAGGAGTTACAGCCTATTCCTGCAGGGTTCATCATATCTTGGAAGAGTGATGTCACATTTCGGCAGGAAAAAATATACTCTTCTTTATACTAGAAATGACACCTATGTGAAGAGTATTTGATACAAGTACTGCATGGAAATTATGCAGGTATATGAACTAATTGGTACCGATATAGCATTAAGTGATACTAGCGCGGCAGTTGAAGGATACATGTTTTAGAATGAAATAGATTGAACAATAGCCAAATGCTGCAGGTATAAAACTGTGACCACACATGGTTAGTGACTGAATGTAGACATGCATTTTAAATGACACAGGAAAGAAAACTAAAATAAAATTCATAACCAATAAATCATGCATTCATGAATAATAAACGACAAAGGCTATTGAAACACAGGTAGGATATGTCAATTCAATGACATATGTCTCATACACGAACAGAGTGACAAAGGTATGGTAATACAATGAATAATTAAACAAATAAATATAGCAGGTATTCATTGATTTATTCCCATCTTTTATAAATATATATTCTACTTTTTCGTATTTTCTATTGACCTTTGAATTCTAAAAATACTAAATATTTTGGAAAACAAATCTTATTTCCTTTTTTTCTGATTACAATACTAGTCTTATTCTACAGTACTTTGAAATGTTTCATAGTCTTTATTGAGCTTTAACTGCTTTACATTGTACTCCATTTTTTTTTTTCAGTTGATATAATTTCCAGCTTAGGTTGCTAAAAAGCCTTAAATGTTCGTAGTAGTTTTGCTTTCTTTAGCTTTAAATATATTTATGGTATTCTTTCTCATTTGTTTCAACATATTGATAAAACTAGTTCCTTATATACACACAAGTTCAATGTTAAATAGTTCCCCACTGACTGTCGAGAGAGATTATATTTTTTCCTGCCATTTGTCCATGAATTAGTTAGTGTATCTGCCTGTCCTATTATGCTTACCTTGTCGTTATAAGTCTTCCACATAGAAGTAATTTGGATCTAATCTGGTGTTAAGGTAGATTATAACACATAGAATCTGTATAACTGGAGTTTTTCATTTGTTATGTTAATTCTTGCATTGTTCAATCATTTTCAACCAAACCTTTTTTGAAGGGCATAGATCATTTTACAGATGTGCAGGAGATAATAACATGCATTTGTTAGCCTGTCAGTGTATCTGTCTGTTGTACATGACCGGACATTTCAGTCCATCCTGACTTTGGAAAGCTGTTTGTCTGTCTGCCCACCATTGGATGTATCCCACTTAGCAACTATTCATACACTGTTGATAAGATTTCAGTCAGACTTGGTAAAATGGTAGATCATCTTGTTTAAATCTGCATGATAGGACATTGTCCATATGTAACTCTTTTCTTCATCTGTGTGTGAAGTTGTTGAAAAGTCCAATGAAACTTATCCTAAAGTCTCACTGAAGTCCATCTTTCCATTTGACGTATTATTTAGTCATGTCTTGGAAGATGATGATAAACCCTGGCTGATGGGAGGCATAGGTAGATTAGTATTTGTGAATTTTGATACCTGTTAAGAAGAAACCTTTTAGTTTTCTTTACATAATTTTATTGATGTTAATTTATGATTGTTCATAGACTTTGTTTATTTACAATTTTCACTGGATTTATTATTACTAAATTGTATTTTATGATGATTGTAATGAGATTATTATATTTGTAATCGTGTCTACTAGAATTATTTTGTATTTGTGAAAATCGGTTGGTAATGAACTCAAACTTTTTGATAGGCCGTAGGATTTGATATATGTACATTAAATTTATGTATATTGTGTTACAAGACTTATGAAAAAGGTTTGTCGTTTTCTATTGAATATCTGGGTAAAATAATAATACTGCAATTCGAGATCATCATCGTATTATAGAACAAAGAATTTCTAGATATTTCTCATAACTGCTTCGACACCAGTCGTCTGATGGGCGTGAGTCCTACAGGAAGATTCGGGAGTGGGAGCCTGACGTGGCGGTCTGTTGCCTAATGTTAATCCTGTACGCTCCCGAATTCTGTAGAAAAAAAAGATCCCAATATATAGGACGGGTGACGAGTTAGAAGACAGTCTTGACTGACCATTACTACACCCGTTGTGACCCTGAAGTTTATGCGTCATTTACTATGATTTAATATCTTGAAGAAGATATTATAGGTAGTAATTTGGCCAGGGCACCAGTCATTCGTTAAGTTACTACCTCTAAAGAGTTATTGGGTCCTTTGACTGAACACACATAACTTCATTAGATCCTTCTCTTTGAATACGATTCATTTTGTCTTTGCCTACACATATACTAAATACTCTGACCTATTCTTTCTATATCTTCCTCTGCCCTCATACATCTGAGAACACTGAGGTTAACAAAAAATTCTTCTTCGCTCTAGGGATAACTTTTGGAGTGTAATTGTTCAGTGGTTAATTTCCTCTTGGTAATTTCCTCTTGGTAAGGGTAAAAATGACTCTTTAGCTACGGTAAGCAGCTCTTCTGGGAGAAGGACACCATTGTTCTCTATTCCTGGATGGTATCATAGCCACTGTACCATGAGGTTCCACTGTCTTAGATTTCTCTAACTTTAGGGTACACAAGGGAACGTAGTTCCTTCTTATTTTTATCCTCTTTCTTTTGAGCATTTATATATGAAAGATCTAATTTAAAATTGTTACTGTTCTTAAAATATTTGATCTTCATTGTTTATTACTTCCCTTTTGGTTTATTGGTTTCTTTTCCTCACTTGAATATTCTTCTCTGTTGGAGCCCTAGGACTTACAGCATCCTTCTTTTCCAACTAGGGTTGCAGAGGACAGATTTTTAATTTATTTTTTATTGTATCAGTTTTTTGTAAAATCATAGAGCGAGAGAGAGAGAGAGAGAGAGAGAGAGAGAGAGAGAGAGAGAGAGGAATTAGTTAATGTAATGATTGTTTGTAGTGAGAAAGACTGTTGATAGAATTGAGGTTGTCTTGGGCAAATGCTTTCTTTAATTGACTGCAGCTAGAGTCAGTGTGTTGTGAAAGCTGGATTAGTTATCTAACTTTGTAATTATTTCCGACCAGCTTTGGAAGTTTCTTTTTTTCTTTTTTACCAGTAGGTACAGTTTTATTTAACTTTACTTGTCGTGACTGTAAATAAAATACAGTTTATAATTTCCTCATTGATTACAGTACGATTGTATAGTTAGCTAGGAGTGTCCGTAAGTTTTTTTCTTTTTTTCAGGCCGTAATTCCTCCTTTGAAGGAAGTTTTTTTTTTTTTTTTTTTTTTTTTGCCCGAATGTGGACTTGATTGTTGCTGAATAGGCAAATAAGGATTTTGATTCGACTTCCCCTTAGAACTAGGTAACTGTTGATTCCCAGCCAGAGTAGACAGTATTTATTTTACCTGCCATGTATTTGACTGTGAATTTATATTACTAATGTGTGTGTTTTTCTTTTTTTTTTTTTTTTTTTTTTTAAAGCGGAACTATTTTGGAGTCTCAATATACTTCAGCTCCCAATAACCTGACAACTTAATTGATGGGCGATGATCAGTTACCAGAAGTAGGTTAAGACAACCCAGCAAAAAAAAGACAAGCTTTTTTCAGAGACCAGACCACAGCTGCCACCTCCCCCTAGATCAATTTATTTTTGAAAGGGGCCTGCTGCCCTACAAGGCTAGATTCCAACCCCACTGACAACATAAACGTACATCAGTATATAAGCAAGAACAATATTGCTCTAATACGACAAAGCTCATTCACTCTTTACTCCAGTCAGTCATAACAATTTTTGGTCTTGTTTTGTCAAAACCATGCAAACACTCAGATATTAACCAATACACACCATTCTTGGCATATTCACATTTAGATATGAAAATTTCTCCCCAATACACCTTTTTACCTGCCCCTTTTTAAACAATTCCCAAAATGGTGCCATTGCAATGAAGGGAGCCAATTGATTGACCAGCCAAGACCATGACCGAATATCAGATATTGTGGGTTGAACAGGCACCAGGAACTTCTTTATAGCAGCCAGTTTGTCCTCTGAAGGCAGATATTCGTCCTACCTAACATTATATCCCAAAAATTCACGGCCCTCTCACCAAACTGAAATTTAAGTGCGTTCAGAGTTACACCATTCCTCTCATACGCTAACAACAATTCAAAAGTACCATTTGCTAAATCAGTCCTTCTCTACTAGAATAACACAATACTATATCGTCAATACATTTCAATATCTTAAGTATATCCACAATCATTACCAAATCCTTGAGTCTATGTTTCTTTGGCAGCGCAGTGCCGCATGGGTGTGCGACAATACTGATACAAGCGGTTATAAAAGTCGAAGGTTTTTGACTTTCATCGTCCAACACTACCTGATAGAATCCCCAGAGTGCATCGACCGTAGTCTTAAAAGTACGCCCCAAGACAACTGACACCAT
>NC_090758.1:44682373-44694873 GCF_036898095.1 Palaemon carinicauda
TTCAATTTGTCTCTTCTTCTCAGCTATAAAAGGATTTTTTGGAGATACGGTTTTGTTGTCTGAAGGGAATATTAGAATCTTGCTCTATCAGAATTTTGGTCTTCTCTGTTTCTTATCTCGTTAGGACTTGGATTTTATCTGCTTTGGACACAGTTCCTCTCTTGTCTTATGTCCTCTCTGGGACAATCTCTTCTTGAAGTTTATATATCCATGTATGGGTGGAGTTAATAACAGTGGGCAGTGGTCATCTCCATAGAAGGCATTCTTTTTAACAATTCTGCATTTCTATTGGCCTCCTCAAAAATGCACACTTCGATCACGCCATGGAAGCTTCTAGAAGAAATTTCTGATGCAATCTGGACCACGTGTTAAGTCGTAACAAAAAGGCAGCATGTGTTCTTCCATGATGCCATATATCCTAAACAAGGATTTCCCTCGGGCTCGGTTTCTCAAAATATGCTGACTCCACTAATTAAAACGATGACATCTTGGTAAAAACGGGACAAGTCCCCTTATCACGGCAGACACTCTCGGCGAGGCTTGGTTTACTTCCAAAAGGTTGACAACAATGAAGTGATGACAGGATTACCCAAACAGACCCATAGTCAAATCTCAGCTCACCTCTCTGCTCACACTGGGAATAGATATTTTTGTCTTTTTTAATATCGTTTTAAAAGTATTATGTCTACCCATGACACGTTCCTACAAAAGAAAAGCAAAATCTACTGATTCTACTTTTTTTTTTAAAGTCTGCTATGAAAAAACTTATTCATCCCGGAACCGAGGAACATCTGGATGAAGCTACAACTTAATATCAGGAAAAAATTCTTCTTTCACATTCCATTCACTTAACACAAAGCTTAAAAAAAAATAATAAAATAAAAAAATCTTAATTCGCTAAAAAAAAAACTCTTTTTCTTATTCTAAAATATCTCTGGAAATGATATCAGCTATAACATTATTCTTTCCTTTTATATGAATTATTTTCAGATTATAATCTTGTAGCTCTAAACACCCTAAATACTTGAAGGCATTGGTGTCCTTAATTACCGTATTTCTTATCATGATTTCGTTTAAGCTTCTTGTTGTTTGTTGATTGTTAATATTTTTGTTTTTTTTAATGTTCATCTTCAGTCCGGCTTCTGTTAAGCAATCGTTCACGGCTATCAATGCTCTTTCTAGTTCTTCCCGATCATATGTCCAGAAAGCAATATCATCAGCAAAAATCATAATGTCTCCCGAGATAGTAATTCTTTCCTTAAAACTTTTTATAATTACATCTATATATGCAATGAACAAGAGTGGGGAAAGCGCACTTCTCTGCTTAACACCTGTTGTTACTCTAAACCAGTTTCCATTCTTGTATTCAGTCCTTACATTATTCATACATGGTTCGTACGTACTATTTATTGCAACTCCCAATCTACCGTTGAGTCCATAAACCCATCCTAAGCACTTCCATAATTTGTTCCTAGGCACCGAGTCAAATGAATTTTCCAAATCAATAAATGGTATATACAGTGGCCTATTGTATTCCCATAATTTTTCAATAACAAGCCTCAAGGTGAATATGAGATCTGATGTACTTCTGTCCTTTCTGTATCCATGCTGTTCTTCTCCTAGATGAGGTTCAATGATGTGTCGCGCCCTTTTTTCTAAAATCCTCTCATAACGTTTTGCTGCATAACATATGAACGTTATACCTCTATAATTCTCGCATTTGCCTGAATCACCTTTATCTTTATAAAAGGGTACTGAAATATGATCCCCAGTCTTCAGTAACCATGCTCTCTAGCCAGAATGACAAGGTTAGGTCATATAATATCTGCTTTGCTAGGTCCCCTCCCTCTTTGAATAACTCAATTGGTGTATTATCATACCCTGGGCTTTTCCCATTTTCGATCTCTTTCAAAGCATTTTCAAACTCATGATAAGTAATCACATCCTACCCATTTTCCCTGTCTAATTGAAAGATATATTCTTCTTTATTTCCTTCCATAGTTACATTTAGTAACCTACTGAAATACGTAGTCCTTTTTTCATTAAATTTTGTAGCAGTGCCTATAATGATTCCATTTTCATCCTTTATATTATATTGTTTTCTATAATCTTTCCTGTATGATTTTGCAACTGCAAAGATCTTCTTATTTTTCTTGAGATCATCCCTCAATTTGCCTCCTATTTTAATCCATGCATTTATCCTTGATCTTTTCTTAATCTCTTCTGATTGATTCCTAGAAGATACACAGTCTTCTCTAGTCTGTTGGTTCCTTTCTTTCATCCATTTCCTGTGCATTTTGTTCTTCATCTTTATTGCACCTTTTACTTCGTCATTCCACCAAATTGTACGTCTTCTCCTGGTACCTCTAACAAACCTACAACCAAGTTCCTTCTCCCCTATATATAAGGCACTCTCCTTTAGTCCCTTCCAATCCCGCTGCTCCAGGTGTTGCAACCTCTCTGTAAACTTGTTTTGAAATATCATTTTGATATCTGGGTCTTTCAAGGATTCTGTTTTTATAACTTTTCTCTTCTCTGTTTTCTCTGTTCTTATGGGAGGAATGTAAATTTTTTCTATGACTAGTCTATGATCTGAATCAAGGGTGACTCCTGGCAATACTTTAACATTTTCTACAAGCCTCTTTTTCTGATACAACGACATAATCAATTACTGATTTTTTATCAAATTGCCTTGTGGTTTCATTCCATTTATATCTAGGGTATTTGTGTGAGTCCTGGTGTTTAAGAAATCCATTCATGATCTTTTCTCCTTCAACACACTCTATCCCTCTTCTCTCACAGCCAACCCGTGCACTAAAATCTCGTAGTAATAGATTGATGCCTTCTGGCTGTCCCTCCAAATGTAATTCTAAAAGTTCCATAAAAAAGTATCTTTTTCCTCTTGCTCTGGTACATAAATCTGAAAGACATAATAATTTGTGGTCTTTATTCTAAATGTGCAACTAATAAGTCTTTCGCTGATCAATTGTACTTTTTGTATATAGGGGCAAGTCTGGGTCCTACGATCAAAGCAACATTATGCTTTCTGATTCCTGCATCTACTCCACGATAAATCAGTACATATCCATCTCCTAGGTCCTGCCCGACGCTTTCACCACTATGCGTGGTTTCAGCCCTTCCTAATAAATCAAGTTTTCTCTCCTTCACCATATCTAATATTTCGTCTTCCTCACTACTGTACGTGTCAACATTTAGGGTACCACATTTAAAATTCAGTTTATGTTTAACATTTTTCCTAAGACGTTTCCAGTTTCGTCGCCTATTTTTACATGTGACAACTGATCCTTGAGTTTCTCGAGCGTTAAAGATTCAGTTAGCGGCTTGCTAGGCCTGTCCTAACCTATTGATGAATATACTGGCAGCACCTCCTTATTCAATATAATCAGAGCAGCCCTAAGAGAGTTTAATTCCTAGGGGTTCCCCCATCCGCCACCCGGGGGACGCGTCTGGTAGGAGTTTTCTCTCCCCCAGAAAGGTAAATATCTCCACAGATAAATCTTAAGCCATGGACGACTTCATCAACCTTAGATGGAGGTCAGAAACCTCTAATTAATCCTGTGATAGTTACTTCTCTTCTTAAAAGGAAGGCTCTAGTTTAATTCAAATACCAATCATTCCTATTTCCTTATGAGGATGGAAGATTTGGTAAAATGAAACTGTTTCTTAGAGAATAAAGGTTTCATTTTAGGATTTACCTGACGCTTTGTAAATAGTGCGAAACGAGATGGCAGGAAGAATTCTCCTAACTTGGAAGAATTCCTTTATTTTCATCATTATGTTTATTTAAACAGAAATAGTTCATTGAGAGCCCATAGGACCCTGACTTTCTTTAGAATCCCGATTAGATGAAATCATTCCTATGTGGTAACAAGAAATTAGCTGGTAGTTTTGCCTTGCGAGTGATGGGAATAGGATGACTCGTAGAGCTCTATTAATGAAGAGCTTAAGTGAAAAAAGCAGTAAAGGAACCTTTCCTGACATGGTGTTCACTGGGAAGGAGCTATTCTATTAAAGCTGAGTCAGTGTGTCCTTTATTTGAATTAGAGAATAATTTCCTTAATCAAGAGATCTAGGATCTACGACAGATGACAAATGTTCCAGCAGTCCTGGGCCTGAACTACATCTTGGACTTGAAGTATAACACTGATGAATGCCTTCTCTTTTTTAATGTCTTAGTCGTCATTGTCGATGTCAGATTTACTGCATTCAGATCTTCCCGGACAGTTCAATCCTATTCGTAAAACTAGGTATGCAGTTAATTCTAATAGTCGGGCCTTTTCCATCATAAGGCTCAATAGTACACAGTACTCTAGAAGTTTCAATCCAGCTGTGACCAAGTTGTGGAATTATCTCTCCAATCTGGTAATTGAATCAGTAGAACTCGAAAAGTTCAAACTTGCAGCAATTTTTTTTTAATTCGAACAGGGTGACATACGTCTTTTCATAGTTTGTATGTGAAATATCTATTAGAATATTGGTAATGTTTTTTAAATATTTTATTATAATTGTTCATTAGTTTTTATATTTTTTTTATTTTCTTATTTCCTTTCCTCACTGGGTTTTTATTTTCCCTGTTGGAGCCCTTGGGTTTATATCATCTTGCTTTTCCAACTGGGGCTGTAGGTCATCTAATTATAATAATAATAATAATAATAATAATAATAATAATAATAATAATAATAATAATAATAATAACAATAATAATAATAATAATAATAATAATAATAATAATAATAATAATAATAATAATAATAATAATACTCACCGTTTCCTTGGCTTAGTTCTCCTCAGATTGGTTTCTGTCACAGTCTTGATGTAGCTTCATCTGAAAACCCAAGTACTGCGTCCTAAAGTAGCCTTTTCGTCGTAGTGGATAGTGTGTCTTTTCGGCAGTGATTACAATTTTATGATGTCAATGGAAGTAGAGCTATTTCTATAGCTTTATTTCTTGAAGTTTTTCCTACTTAAGAATATATTTTTGTAACAAGAATCACATTACCCGCGGTAATTGGTTAAAATGCGCTGGTGTAACCAATTTATTTGACTCCTAGTTTCAGAAGACTCACAAAGGTATTTGAAACTAGTTTCTAAAGTAGATTTCTATATTCTACACACTGCTGCACCACATGTCTTAAAAGGAAATTTTGGTCTGTGTAACTCCTACCTTTTTTAAATCCTGCTTGTTCATCTCTCAACTTTTTATCCATCTTACTCTTTAGTCTCACTAGATTGAACATACTATATATTTTCATGACAATTGAAGTAAGTGTGATTCCTCTGTAATTATTGCAATCAGTCAGGTCTCCCTTTTCTTTACCATTTCCACAAACACTTCTAACTCCTATTCAATTCATTTTGTCTCTTCACGCTATATCCTAAAAAATAATCTTGGAAGTATTCTGGGACTCATTTCATCTTGAGACAATATCCTCTCAGCAGTTAATCCATCGTATTCAGGGCTTTTCCTCTCTTTAGGGTTTTTATGATAGCTTAGACTTCAAACAACTAAATTCAGCCATGGGCACATCAAGTTGTTCTTTAGCTTCAGGTATATCTATCAGAGGACTCTCTGCTTCTTTGAAATGACTCCTCAATCAAATGGACCTACAGTAGTTTGAAATTACTCAACCGTCTCATGTGCCTTGATTTGATTGTCGTGATGTTCTTCAGTGGAAAGAAGAAAGTGAAAGAGTTTCTTTATGTCAAATACGTACCCTGAACAATCTGGAAACGACAGGAAAAAAAAAAGAAAAAAAAAACGTATATTTCCAGAGAAAGCGGCGGTCTTCCGTCATCTAAGACTACTGCAACAACAATTGTGGTGGATGCATGAATTTGAAAAGAAGTAAGATCAATCAGGAAATATATTAGAAAATAAATAAAAACCCCAGCGAACCACTTCCAGTTAAGGTCATTGAAGGGGACAGCAACTTTCTCTCTTCCTCATTGGCCTATGCCAACACCAGAGAAGATCACCAACACGTCCTCATCAGAGGCTTAATATGTGATCATGCTGGCATCACCGAAAAGTCCAGATATGGTTCAAAGCTTTAAGATAAAGTCTAGGGGACTAGAAATATTACACCTAAAGTGTAAGGGGAATATATATGTTTTACAATACCAATGGAAGACCAATAGTAAAAACGTTTTATTGGTGCTTTAGAGGTTTATTCTTATTGCTGGCAAGTTAGTACTTGATACAAAACCTTATTAATCTTGACTTATGGTCAAAATATATAATGTTTTAACTGGAAATGCAAATCACTTATAGACAAAACTATTTAATTTAAAACAAACAAACAAGTTCCATTATGAAGTGGGCGTTCAAGGGATATTATCACATAAATCAATAGGCACTATGAAGTGAATGAATAAACAAATATTCTTAAACTTTAAAGGTCATTTAAATGTGCTACCATGAACTATAATTTTACCAGTTATGGGCATAGAGTTTCAGAAGAATAATCATAGCAATTCCATAGTATAGCCTAGGTTTTGAAATTCCGATAGATTATTCAATGAGATTATGACATTCATAGCCAATACATTTTTTTTCGTGGGGAGTTTCAAGGGGGACAAATCCCTCCTAGTTAAAATGGTGAAGTAAAGCCAAATAATTTACTGGTATAATCAAATTCACATGGAGTACTGTACATCGTAGTGATATTACAGGCATAGCTTACTTCTAGATGGAATAATTTGTCGTCCTTGACATGTATTGATTAGAAAAAAAAAAGAAACAGAACAAAATCATCTACACTGAGGTCATCGACTAAAGGTCAAATTATAGAGATATTATAGCAAATACATTGCTCATAATTTTAGAGATTCAATTTGGAAATTTATTAGTTTAGATCAGGAATGTATTCCTGAGAGAAGTGAATCTGATCTACTTACTTAGGTTGTTTTGTGTTTCAAATGTCCAAGGATTTTATTCAACTCCAATTGGAAATAGTTTGAGAGAGAGAGAGAGAGAGAGAGAGAGAGAGAGAGAGAGAGAGAGAGAGAGAGAGAGAGAGAGAGAGAGAGAGAGAGAGAGAGAGAATTGGCATCTTGCTCTACCGAGACTAACAATGAAGTATGACTTCTCAATCAGCAAACAAATCTAAATGATTAACATCACGTGACCATCACATTGGGACATCATCCGTTGCAATAACGTTACATTTCTCTGCAAAATCAACTCAGATCTGTTGAGGAGAAATAACAAGGAAACAACAAAGACAACAAAGTACCCTTACCACCTATATACCGCTTTCAAGTAATGTCCTTATAGTAATAATAGAAGGTTTACATTAAACGCAGTTATTATTAGGGATAAATTTATTGTATCAAAATAGTATATTATGATTAAAATATATAGCTCTCAGCAAAAATTGATATTGAGCTACGTAATCAGGTGCGGAGCATTAATTGTTCATATTATTGCAAAGAAAAATACAATTCAGGTTGTTTATATGAATATAAATCAACAAAATAATATTCCAAGATAGCATTGACTATATATTAAAACTAAAGCATATAGTGGTCACTGACATGCATTAATTAACAATCAGAATTCAAATATGGGATATAGATAGTATATACGATTGTATTTTAACAAAGGTATTCAAGAAGGTTACAAAATATAAAGTCTATATACCTAAATAGTACATTCTAAGTATGCCGTAAACCGGCATTCAGTATTGTATAAAGCAAATAGTACATTAATTGGACAGTGATATGTATTAAAGAGAAATACTATTATTTTGAAGGACAAAACTATAATATATGACATACAAATACATTTCATGAGGGCATTAAATATATATGCACAAAAATATATCATTCCTGATAAGCCATAGATATATAAAAGAAAGAAATTCTGACAAAAAAGCAAAATGGTAATGGAAAATGTTCTGGTTTTCTGGTAGTAGCGCAGAAATATGATATATATTTAATCTATAATGAATTTTAGAGTTATCAATTTAACTTGGTGCAAGAGAAGGAGCTAATGATACTTTGGAGTGAGATAGAACCCACAATGACCATAGCGAGTAGCATTATTTGTGGGAAGAAGCAGATGTTAGGATGAGAAGGTTGATTTTTTGAGAAGGAATTAAAAGGTTATGGAATTTAGGAATATTTGAAAGTGTGCCTGTAAAAGTGGAGGGAAAAACAGACTGGAAAAAAGGGGTTAAATGTACACTGATGGTTTAGTACCAAAGTGCGGTCATTTATTCTTTTAAATTAATGATGAAAATGGTAAATTAATTAAGTTCACTGTTCACCATTTACTTTGGGCCACAATCTCCATGAGGGGTATGCTTCAAGGCTACACTAATTTCATATTCCACTTTAGGAAGGGAAACTGAAACCACATCAATATATTTCTCATAAAGGCTCTTGTTTCAAGTTAAGGTTGAAATAAATCAATTCTGTACACTTACTGAATACCAAAGGCAGATAGAAAGATCAACTTTAAATATTTACACAGTAACTGATTCCATTTTGGAGTGAGTTTATTTACAGCGAATGAAATAAACATAGTAGGTATTACTTTCAAGGAAAAAGAAAAATACTCGTTTACTCGAAACCAGAATGGTGAGCAGCAACAGAGACATATATCGATGCAACTGCCTATTGGCTTATGACATTCACACCCATCACACATATAATTGATTTGGGACTCCAGTTTACGGGGACAGCTGAGACGTAAAACTATGTATGAGGCACAAAATGACACATTACTATTCAAATGTGAGTCAGCTGCTTTGCTAAAATGATGCCTGAGGACTTGGCTGTGCTACGCTGTCAGAGGAGATACACTCTGTTACTACTTAATGAATTCTCACATAAATAATTTTTCATGTATTATATGTGAACATCTGCGAGAGAGAGAGAGAGAGAGAGAGAGAGAGAGAGAGAGAGAGAGAGAGAGAGAGAGAGAGAGAGAGAGAGAGAGAGAGAGAGGGGGGAGCTTAATTATTATTATTATTATTATTATTATTATTACTTCTACTACTACTACTACTACTACTACTACTACTACTACAACAACTACTATCATTAGTATTATTGTTATTATTATTATTATTATTATTATTAAAACTACTACTACTACTACTACTACTACTACTATTATTATTATTATTATTATTATTATTATTATTATTATTATTATTATATTATTATTATCACTACTACTACTACTAATGTTGTTATTATTATTAGTATTATTGTTATTATTATTATCATTATTTTTACTACTATCATTATTATTATTATTATTATTATTATTATTATTATTATTATTATTATTATTATTATTACATTCATATGTTTATATATTCAGATGTCACCATTTTTTTTGTGTCATTGTAGACTTATTCCTTTAAATGTCATGAAATTTGTATTGCTTAATGAATAATCCCTTTAATCTATTACCTCAACCATTAATTCATTACTTGGGTCACTTCACTTGTCTGTTGATCAAAGGTTAAGCACCGATGACACTTACCTTGAGACGGTGACCAAACTGCTGATCAGTTGAGTTCTTTCGAGTTCCGATCAACCAAGAGGCTGCAATGATCACTCAAGCGGATTTAGGATGATTTGTTGGGATGAAGATTTCCTCGTCTCTTTTCTCAAGGAGAGAAATATATCTGGTGCGCAGAGAAAACCAGATGTGAACCTGCAAGTGAATAATCCCAAGGATAAAGACGTCTCACAACTGATATAAAATAGCAATTGAAGGGACGGATAATAGATAAATGGTCGTATCTTTCAGCTTTCCTTTACCTTTATGAGAGAATGATTTGCGAAAGTGAAAATATTCAGTTTTATTTCAATAATCAAAATAATAACTACATTTAAAAAGACAATTCAGAATTAAATGGATTCATCATTTTAAGTCTCATAATTCATAAATGTTTACTAAGACGAAAAAAGGAGAGATATCACTTGTGTAATGACCAAATCTTCCAGTAACTAATCTTGTGCAGAGTATTTGAGTTTTAAATAAGAGATTTTATGCAAAGAAAAGGAAGATTATTTTAGAAAAGGATGAGTTGATAAATGACTGAGTCTGGTACTCACCAACTTCGATATAACCTAAGAAGTAAAGGGATGAAGACATTGGGAGGTGACCTATCTTAGTGTTGCTCCCGGATGTCAAAATCTATTTCCAGTATGCAGGAAATGTCTCTTGTTTTAGCAGATTGTCTGGCTCTTCCGGCCATGCACAGTCTCTTGCAGTTTTGCAGCTCATAGTAAAGATGTCTCAAAATTCTTTAATAGACACTGTCTCCCCTGCTGCCCAAGTACTGGCTGGATGCAGACTGCCCAGACTCCTGAATAATATCCCAGAAAAAGTTGACGTACCAAAACGACCTCTCACCAGAAGGCTGATGCAAGCGCCATTGCAAGAAATGGACGAATTTCCCTAGAAAAATTTAACAAATAATTCTCCTGAAAATATATAATAAACATAAAACTAAACTTTTTTTTCAAATATATGTGAAATGTATCTTGCTTAATGACTGAAGACAAACCAATTTAATAAAATCCATATACTGAACCCATTAGAAATAATTAATTTGTAATGATTTTCTGAAGACCAAAGTTGAATGTTTGAAACCCTAAATTAATGTTTACTTTTGTCTCTGAAACAGAAACAACAGCATCATTTAGGACAAAACAGAATAAACAATTCAAGTTGTAATTTTTTGTAGACATTTGGAGAAAGAGAGGAATGGAATTATTATTTATAATTACTTGTGTATTCCTCTCTGTCTGTCTGTCTATCTGTCTGTCTGTACTGCAGAAGTGAGACATCCAACCTCTTTCCCCTTTTTTTCTGCTGATTTGATGAAGAGAATTACTTCTACTTCCAAATAAAAGAAACAGAGTAAACATTAATATAAATTAAGTTCAACAAATATTAAAAGGTTTGAGAATTATTCTAATGTAGTAGATTCTCCAAAAAAATATTCTTCATCATGAATAACAGTAATGATAACAATAATGGTAATAATAATAATGACTATAGAAAACTTTTTAAAGAATTTCCAAAAGAAAATGATTTGTTGGGAAGAAGATTTCCTCATCTCTTTTCTCAAGGAGAGAAATATATCTGGTCAGCAGAGAAAACCAGATGTGAACCTGCAAGTGAATAATTCCAATGATTGTGACTTCTCTTGACGATTATAAAATAGCAATTGAAGGGACGGCTGATAAATAAAGGGTTGTATCTTTCAGCTTTCCCGTTATCTGTATGAGAAAATAATTTTCGAAAGGAAAAATATTCAGTTTTATTTCAATAATCAAAATAATAATTACATTAAAAGAGACAATTCAGGATCAAATGGCTTCATCATTTTAAGTTTTATATTTCAAAAATATTTCCAAAGACGAAAAACAGGAATGTGAATTCTTTAATGACCAAATTTTCCAGCAACAAATCTTGTTTAGAATATTTGAGTTTTGAATAAGAGATTTTATGCAAAGAAGAGGAAGATTTCTTTAGAGAAGGATAGAGTTGAGGAATGACTGAGTCTGGTACTCACCACCATTGATATAATCTAAGAAGTAAAGGAATGAAGACATTGGGAGGTGACCTATCTTAGTGTTGCTCCCGGATGTCAAAATCTATTTCCAAAATGCAGATAATGTCTCTTGTTTTAGCAGATTTGCCAGTCTCTTGCAATTTGCAGCTCATAGGAAAGATGTCTCAAAATCCCTGAGAGAAACTCTCTCCACTGCTGCCAAAGTACTGGCTGGATGCAGACTGCCCTGACTCCTGAATAAAATCCCAGAAAAAAGTTGATGCATTAGAACGACATCTCACCAGAAGGCTGATGCAAGCGCCATTGCAAGAAATGGATGAATTTCCAAAGAGAAATTCATCAAGTAATTATCCTGAAATCAACCAATAAACATAAAACTAATATTTTTCTTTTTAAATATATGTTAAATGCATCTTGCCTAATGACTGAAGACAAACAAATTTAGTAAAATCCATATACTGAACCCATTAGAAATAATTAATTTTTAATGATTTTCTAAAGACCAAAGTTGAATGTTTGAAACCCTAAATTAATGTTTACTTTTGTGTCTGAATCGGAAACAACAGAATAATTTAGAACAAAAAAGAATAACCACTTCAAGTTGCAATTTTTTTTAGACATTTGGAGAAAGAGAGGAATGGAATTATTATTCATAATTACTTGTGTATTCCTCTCTGTCTGTCTGTCTGTCTGTACTGCAGAAGTGAGACATCCAACCTCTTTCCCCTTTTTTTTCTGCTGATTTAATGAAAATATTAACCTTTACTTCCAACTAAAAGAAACAGAGGAAAAATTATATCAAATTAAGTACAAGAAAGTACAGGAATATAAAAAGTTTTCAAAATTGGTCTAATGTAGTAGATTCTCGAAAAAAAAAAACATTATTCATCATGAATAATAGTAATGATAACAATAATGGTAATTAAAATAATG
>NC_090758.1:44702373-44720622 GCF_036898095.1 Palaemon carinicauda
GTCTATAGAAATTCTAATTTCATCTCTGTTTGGGAGAGGAGGATCAGTGGCTGCAAGGAGGGCGATGTAAGACTCGAATGATGAGTCAGTGATTCTAGTGTCGTCATCAATCAAACGAAACCTTTGCGCTATCCAGCGTGCAACCATGTCATTGCACTTTATGTTGTGCATGACTTTCAGGAAGGAGTCTTTGCGCTTCAATCCTGACTTCTCCAGGAGTTCCAGGGTCTCAATTTTGGTTGCCAATGGCACCTCCCCTTCCCCCACGTGGAAAATGCTTAGTGTCTGGATAAGTAGGTTTTGATACTTCTCCAGAGAGTCAGGGAGAGAGCCCCCATGCAGCTCTTTCACAAAGTCTGTCACTGATGTAGTTTTCGTTGACTTAAGAGAAGCAAGCATTTTTAATTGGATTTGTAATGGGATCCTGGTTTGATATAATTCATCACCCCACTCCTGTATTGACAATAGATCCCCATCTTGGCCGGTCACTTGTTTATAGATGTTGTAACCTCCCATGAACTCCATGAAACCCTTATGAGGGAAAGTGTAATAGGAGTTGTTGAAGGAGGTGACTTTCTTTAGGAAGGCTCCAGCCAGCTCTTCTATTGGTAATTCCAAACGAAGACATAGAGCAGTCAATCTTCGATAGACCGAATGTGGAAGATTTATAAAATCATCTTTCAATCCTTTGAGAGATTCCAAAGAGAGTTCCTCCAGAAATATAGTTATTTTGTGTTGCAAGACACTTAATTCTAAATCACACGTAGATGGGTTCCTCTGCAAACGCTCCTCTAATTTGGAGATGATTAGAAGGAAAATCTGCCAGTAGAGCTCAGCCTCAGTTGTGATTCTGTTTACATCATCTGGTTTGAACATCCAAAGAATTGTGAGGAGACAGAGATTATAGGCGACTTCCCACACTATGCTCATTTTGTGTTCAGTTTTCTTAAGGAATTTTAATAGATTATCTAGCTCTTGTAAAACTGAGGAATCATTGGGTAGACTCAAGAAGTATTTTTTTACAAACTCTTCTCTTTTGTTAGCTTTAATTCCTACAAGCCGAAGATGAACAGCATTCAGAGCTGTGGGATGCAGGTGAGCATTCAGTTTCTCTTCAGCTTCAGGTCTGGTGGTAACGATAACAGTTAATTGGCTGTAGTGTTTGTTTAAAGAAAGAATATGGTTGAAAAGGTCGGATGAATTCTTATTGACCTCATCGTAGCCATCCAAGATGACCAGAGTTCTTTGACTTAAGACAGCTTCAACAAGGTCTTTATCACTGAATGAGCGATGAACTTTTTCTCCCAAAGATAATTTAATAAGCATAACAAATGTATTAATAATATCTCTTAATTCTGCATAAAAGAGCAGATGAAAAGAGCTGAGGCCTTTGATGGAGGATCTTTGGTTGGCCCAATCAGATGTTATCTTTTTCACTAGAGTGCTCTTGCCCATTCCTGCATGTCCTTTGAGCAAAATAAAACTTCCAGCGTCAGAACCCGAGGCTACATCTATTATGTCCTCCAGTAAAACCTCCTTATTCTCTCCATCCTGATTCAGTTCTATTTCTGTGAATATTTCATTCACTGGCAACTGCCTTCCACCTCCTTTCACTATTAAGGACAGTGGATTTATGGTTGTATTTCGATTCAAGACTTTTTTCAAGAATGGAACACCTTTATTCCTTATCAATGCCATCTGTTCAGAAAAGAGCAATTCCTTCTTGTACTCATCAAGGGTCTTTGGCGAAATGTCTGCATCTCTTATTTCATTGAGCTTTTTGTTGAAATTAGCAACATTTGCATCAATCTCTGTCTGGCTGACATGTGAACATATTCTGCCAACACTGCAAAGTGCTCTCTCAATTAGTGAACGGATTTCTTCAATTTTGTCAAAGAAATCTTTCTGATTTAGACTGAGAGCTTCATGAGCTATGGTGTTTCTTATGTCTTTTAAATATGTGATAAGACATTCTGGCTCTTTACCGCTTGCTGATGACCAAGCAATGTCATCTTTGCCAGCAAAGACTCCTTTACAATGTTTCAAAAGGAGACAAATAAGGGTTATATCCCACTTAGCAACATCTGGGGGATACTTCTCTAACGTCTTAAGCTGTTCTGGATAGAGCTTCTTCTTTAGTTTATTGATCTCTACCTTTTTGTTCTCCAGGTAAGTTAAGAATTTTATTTTCTGATCCCAATCTGGGTTTCCCCAGTTGAGAAACAGCCTCAACAAGGGACTTATAACCTCATCGGAGATCTTCCATAGTCTGATCTTATACCGGTCAGATTCATTGAATACAGGAGTCATCCTGTAACGAAGTAAAAAAAAAAAAAATACAATGATTAGGTATGTAATAAATTGTAATTCAAAATGTGAATAGAATTTCAATCAATTTTCCCTGCTTTTTAAAAAACCTAAATATCTTTTTCAAATATTTTTTCCTCTTATCATAAAATATCAAAGGATACAAAAACATGTATTCACACACAAACACACACACACACACGCACACACACACACACACACACACATATATATATATATATATATATATATATATATATATATATATATATATACATATGTGTGTGTGTATATATATGTACATATATATATATATATATATATATATATATATATATATATATATATTATATACACACACACACACACATATATATATATATATATATATATATATATATCATATATATACGTATTTATATATATATATATATATATATATATATATATATATATATATATATATATATAACAAAAGAAATCGAGCAAAAAAAAACAGTGCACTTCAACCTCCCTTTGGGGTTACAGTTCTCTTGCTTGAGGGTACACTTCGGGCACACTATTCTATTTAGATTATCTTTAATTATAATTTTATAGGTTGAACAGGGCACTAGCCACCAGTTGAGATACTACCACGTGAGAGTTATGGGGTTTTTTGATTGACCAGACAGTAATACATTGGATCCTTCTCTCTGGTTACGGTTCATTTTCCGTTTGCCTACACAAACGCACACTCAGTAGTCTGGCCTATTCTTTAAACATTTTCCTCTGTCTTCATACACCGGAGAACAATTAGATTACCAAACAATTCTTCTTACTTCACTGTAATAGTTCAGTGGAAACTTTTCTCTTTTTAAGGTTAGAAGAGAATCTTTTGCTATGGTAAGAATCTCTTCTAGGAGAAGACCACTCCAATATCATACCATTGCTTTCTAATCATGGGTAATGCCATAGACTCTGTACCATGGTATTCCACTGTCTTTTTGGTTAGAGTTCTCTTGCTTGATGGTACACTTGGGCACACTATTCTATGTTATTTCTTTTCCTCTTGGTTTGTTAAAGTATTTTATAGTTTATATAGGAGATATTTATTTTAGTCTTGTTGCTCTTCTTAAAATATTTTATTTTTTTCTGTTTCCTTTCCTCACTGAGCTATTTTCCCTGTTGGAGCCCCTGGGCTTATAACATCCTGCTTTTCCAACTAGGGTTGTAGCTTAGCAAGTAATAATAACAATAATCATGATAACAATAATATACTGTATATATATATATAGATATATATATATATATATATATATATATATATATATATATATATATCTATATATATATATATATATATATATATATATATATATATATATATATATATATATATATATATATATATTATACGGTGATGGCTACTAGGTCTGGGCACCAAAAATAGATTGTCTAGGAACCCTGGTCTAGGAACCAAAATATATGTTATACTATGGGTAGTGACTGGGAACCAAAGATATTATATTCTATATATCACGACTGACCAGTTGATCAACCTCTCGAATTCGAAACTCACCTGTTTGAATTTACATCAAAACTGTTACATTATAAAATATAATTAAATAACCTCCGAAATAGTTAAATAATTCCCAGGAAGCAATATATAAATCTCTGAATATCCAAAGATAGCTTAAGTACACTTAAAAGAAAATTGGGTAATTATTATTATGAATATTCAGATAGGTCCAACTTCAGTTCATAATAGGATGAGAGGAATACAATTACAAACAATGGTGAAAGTATTAATACAAAATTTACAAAAATAAATTTGTTCTGTATAAATTACAAGACTTCGAAAGAATTCACAATAAGCAAATAAATCAGTCGAAATATCACGTCACAACAAAATTGAGATTAAGACTAAAATGTTACTCTCTGAAAATTATATATTTTCTTGACATGAAAATGTTAAATCTGAATATACCTTTGACTAAGAAAGAGAAATAACACTTATGAAAATTATAGTCACCTGTTTCACTTAACGTTAAATCTGAATACAATATTTAGGTTTGACACCTAACGAAAAATATATAACCAGTCCACAGTAAAAATACCTAACCTTTCTACAGGCCCGTTTACAAAAATTCTCTGAGAATTTTTATAATTACTCACTATGATTATAAGTACTAGTGAAACCAAAACATTGAATTTTCACTGAACACTTTAAAAATAATACACTGAGCTGCTTGCGAGAGCGAGAGAGGGGATGATGGCTGTCTTAAGGCTAGGAATATCTATTTATATATATATCCCTGGGGGTGCCTTTATATATAAAACTTAGCCACTTCCAGAAACTTCCCGAAGAACTGGGAAGCGTGGGGGAATGAGCAAAGGTGTCTAAACTACCAAGTATTGTACTCTCGAACTCTTACTCACACAAAAGTAAACAGAACCTGGGTTTCCTTTGGCAACTATCACACATAGTGAGGTGACTCTTGTTCAGCTCAGCTAGTTCCACCCACCCTTTGTCCCTGAATTATGAAAAAAAGATAACTTTCTATCACTAGATTTTTTGGGAAATTTACAAAACACGTTGCTTATGGCGTATTCTCTGACAAACATGATGCAATACCTCATAAAAATATAAAAGAACATTACATAAGACCTGTTCATATTTCATATGTTCACATAACACTCTTAAACATATTACGTAAGACTTTGTAACAAAAAAACTTGAAATAAAAAGTTAATTCTTAAACATATCATTAATTTACATCTACCTTGGATTCTTCCCTCTTGTTACGGCTCATTTTATCTTTGCCTACACATACACCGGATAGTCTGGCTTATTCTTTACATATTCTTCTCTGTCCTCATACACCTGACAACACTGAGATTATAAAAGTATTGAAAATTCTCCTTCACCTAAGGGGTAACTGCACTATCATTGTTCAGTGGCCACTTTCTTCTAGGTAAGGAGAGAAGAGACTTTATCTATGGTAAGGAATTCTTTTAGGGAAAGGACACTCCAAAATCAAACCATTGTTTTCTAGTGTTGGGTAGTGGCACCGCCTCTGTACCATGATCTTCCAATGTCTTTGGTTAGAGTTCTCTTGCTCAGGGGTACACTCGAACACGCTATTCTATCTTTTTTTCTCTTCTTGGTTTGATATCAGGTGCTCTCAGTATCGGTTACAAAGTTAATAAGGCCTTTATCTTGTCGAAGGATTCCTAGCACTCGCTGGTCCATACAATTTTTTTCGTGGGGCTAGTCAAATTTATTGAAGGGGCTACTACAGCCAAAAATTTCGGGAAGAAACGTCGATAGAATCCTGCCGTCCTTAAAATACGTTATAATTGCTTCCTCAGGGGGGGGGGGGTGGATGGTCGATACTTTGCTAATTCTTTCGACATTATAGCCTACCGGATTGATTAGTCTTTTTTTCTACTTCAAATCCCAAGTACCAAACTCTCTCCTTTCCAAATTCGCTCTTCTCCAGGTTAATCAGCAAGTGTGCTCCTCAGAGGTTTTTAAATACCTTCTTCAGGATTCAGAGATGTTCTTCCTAGGTCGATGAATATACTACAATATCATCGAGATTTATGCCTGTTCCTTCTTTCAACACTAGAAGGTTATCCATTACTCGTTGCAAAGCAGCGGGGCTGTCATTAGGCCAAAAGGCCTGACGGTGTATTGATATAACCCAAATAGGGTTATAAAAGTGATAACAATTTTGCATTGTCATCCAAAAGAATTTGATAATAGCCTTTTAACAAATCAACCTTGGAGACGAACCTTGCTTGTCCTTATTGTTGAGTAGGTGGTCAATGAGCAGCAATGGGTAATTATCGGCCACACTGGTCAAATTAAACTTTCGGTAGTTTATACACATCCTAAAAAATAAGTCCAGTTTTCTCACTAATAAGTATGGAGAGCTGTAAGGGCTAGAATTCTGTTCGGCTAATCCGTTTTATTACAAATAGTCCGTTCCTTTTCTCATGGCCTTTCAGTGATACGGCGATAGTCAATACTCACGTTGTTTAAATGGTCTTTTTATTGTTTTGAGGTGTATCTCATGCTTCGTCAGGTTGGTTCGTTTTGCGAAGTATGAGACAATTTTATGGAAACTTCTGATTAATCGGCTTAATTTCTCTTGTTGCTCCTGGTTCAAATGAGTTAGTTTCTCTTCCTGGTTCTGAATGATGGAAGAAATACTCACATTACTTACGGCCTCTAACTTACATCCATCGTAGTCTTCCATGGATGGTATGGTTTGTGCCATACATACTTGTGAAGTTTCTTTCCTGTTTTCGCTTAAGTGGCTCTTCAGTCGGCAAACATGTACTCTCCTTTGCCTTTCCCTACTTCCTGGGGTTCCAGTAACGTAGGATAGGTCACTGATTATCCCCAAAATCTTTAATGGTTCCTGGAACTTGTTGGTGGGTGGGAATCTCTTTATCAGCAAGAAAATTAATACCTGTTGTCCTACTGAAAATTGTCTGCCCTTACTTGTCATATGAAGCCTTTTCTGCACTTTTTCTTAACTCGTTATAAGGTTTTCTAGGGAGATTTCCCTTCTCTCGCCAATCCTTGTCCTCAAATTCTTGACATATTCTCCATACGTTTCCTGTCGGTCCTTCAATTTTTCTGCTAACATTTCAATCAGTCATTATACTTGTCGTCCAAATACCATTCCATTCTGGGTACATACTATTCTTTCTTGATAAGCGTTATATTCATCAAATAACATCTACGGTATTCCGATATCCCATTCATTCCCTGTTTCGTTGCAGAACTTTGTTAACAAACTTATCTAAGTTTGATGAAACCTCTCTTCTGCACCTCTGGTCTCCAGATGATAAAAAGTTTATGGATGTTGATTCACATCCAACAGTTTCACTACGTCCTGAAATAATTTTGACGTTAAATTTGTTCATCAGTTACTTTGAATTATTACTGGAATACCAGACTTAGTGAAAAAATCTAGTACCTTCTAAGAGTTTTTGGGGAATGATGTTCCGAACGGGTTTGGCTTCAGGGTATCTTATCACTGGACACATCATGGTTATCATATATTCATGACCTTTTCTCTTCCTTGGTAAAGTTCCCACAATGTTGATCATTAACTTTCTTCTTTGTCTTCTTGTCTAAACGTAAGTCGTTCCTGTCCTCTTGAGGTTACTCGGGAGTCTTCCTCTTGCATATCACCAAGGGAACCCTCCTTTTGCAAAAAAATTCCTCAAAGTTCATTTCTTCTTCGATTTTTTTTTTTTTTCATCAGGCACTTTCTTCGTCATACTCCTTGTTGTCACACAACTAGGAAACAGATGCGGGAGTCCTTCTCGAGTTCAGTCATAGGAGTATACTTAAATGGTTTCTCCGTTATAATGGGAAAAAGCACGGACGGTGCTCCACCAACCTCATTACCCAGCTGGACTTCTACTTCTTCGTCAGCCAAATAATCCTTTAGTGCAAAATCAAAATTACCTGTCACAAACTCATATGACAGTTTCAAATGGCAAAAAGGGGTAACTTCTTATTTTCCTATTCCCTTCAAAATAACCGATTGTCTTGTGAGAGACTGCACCACCAACGCCTGTGTTCCTTGTATCACCACACTATGGTTGCAACTCGTGTCGAGCAATATTGGACCGGGGTTCACTCATCCCAGTCTATTGTATGAATAAATATATGGTTTAAAGGTATCCACGCTCTTTGGGTTTGTCCTCTTCATCGTGCAAATGAAGCGGGGTTTATTTTCGTCTTCACCCTTTCCGCTCTTATCACACTTACAGCAAAAAATATTAACCTTTTGCACGTCTTGGAGGAGGACGATACGACAATTGTCGCTGTGGTACTATCACAATCTGCAAAGGAACAGTATCAATGCTACTTTCTTTATAAACTTTGAACGGGTTCACATATTTATTACTGAACTGGTTTCCATGGTTCGGGGAATAATTGACACTTGGTCGGAAGAACGGTTGAAACTACATTTCTGAGGAGGGTTTACGACTGATAATATTATAATCTTCGCTCAGTTAAGCGGCTCGATCAAGTCTCCTTACCTCTCTCTCTCAAGAAGGTTTGAATATGTTTAGGAATTCCTCGTAGATATTGTTCTAGTACTATCAATTCTTCTAAATCAGCCATGTACTCACATTAGCTGCCTCTGTTCATCTCTTAAAATATTGCTGTATCTTATAAGCGTAATTAAGGAAAATAATCTTCTCGTTATTCCTCAAACTTCAGGACCTTTCATCATAATATTCAGAGGTCATATGTTGCACTTATAGTATGTTCCTCTTCACTTCTTGATACTCCTTCCTCTGGTCCTGAGATAAGGATAGATAAGGACTGCGAACTTTCCAAAGGAGTACTCTTTACAATAACTCAGACTATTTATCTTCTGGCCATTGCATCGTCAATGTGACCATTTCAAAATGATCGAAAAATTTCTCAGGAGCCTCTTTTGTGAGCCATGGAATTAACCTCTGGGTGTTCATCACAGTAAACACGGTATAGTGCATAGTAGGTTTCACCTCTGTCTGCGTTGCAGACTTTGCACTGGCATTCAACAGTTCTAATTCTCTTGTGTGTCGTGCAAATTCCATTTTCTCTTCCCTTTCTTTTTCTTCTCGTTTCTGTCTCTTTTTCGTATTTTCTCTCTTTATCTTCCATTCTCATCCCATGACTTCCTACTTCTCTGGCTTCTTCTCTTTTTGCTTCTTCTTGTCTTGTTTTGATTTCCCTCGCACGTTGTGCTACTACTTTCTCTTCTGACATCATCTTTAACTTAGTCAAATTCTACTTTGCTGCAATTTGTCAAATCTCAGTCTCTGCTTCCCTATCTGTTTCAATCTTTTGGTTTGTGGTTGATTGGTCCTTGCTTTGCTACAAATTCTTCTTCACCCTCCTCCAACAGTTCATGAACTGCTACAATATCTTCTACAGACAATTTCCCCGAGTTTATCAACGTATCTAAAGCTAGACACTTGATTTGTTCTTTAATCATCCCTCTCATTGCAAGACCACCATATGCCCTTGGAATAGAGAGCCAATGAAATATAGTTACATTAGCTTCTGAAAATTCCCGAACCTTCGAGTTTTTAAAAAACTCTTGGATATTAAACTGTCCCATCTTGTATTTTACTATATCTAATACCTCTCCAAAACTGTCCTAACAATACAAAAAATCCTATCAACACGAAATTGTTCAAACCTTTAACGAAAACACAGCCCTGTTATCATCAATACTTGAAGCAGACTCACTCGATCCCAGAAATCTGGGCACCAGAAATTTATTATATTATGGTCCCGTGGTCTGGGAACCAATATATATATATATATATATATATATATATATATATATATATATATATATATATATATATATATATATATATATTAGGCTGGTAAACTATGCATCCTATCGAGTTCCAAACTTACATTTTTGTTTTTACATTAAACCGTTTATTTTAGAAATATCAATACCTGAGCTCTGAGACAATTAAATAACGCCCAAAAAGCAATATATATTTACATTGAATATCCAATGGTCTCTTAAATACACTGAAAAAAGGCCGGTAATTATTATTAAGAACTACACAAACAGCCTCTTACTTCAATTCTTTAACTGGAATACGAGAGAGTACTGTAACATACACTGTTGATTGAAATTATACACTCTTTACAAGCAAATAAATATATAGTTTATAAAAATTACAACACTTTGAAAGAATATACATAACGAAAAATCACTCTGAATACTAAGACTGAGCAAAACTTAGATTAGGACAAAAGAAATGTTACACTGAGAATTATATAATCATTTGACTTTAAATATTATATTAGCATAAAGCCTTAGACTAAGATGAACAAAAATAAATACATATGAAAAGTATATAATCACTTTTTTTCACTTGAAATTAAATTCTACATCAACATTTCATCTTGATACTTAATGAAAATAGACAACCTTTAACACTCTAAGGATTAAACTCTCAAAAAAAAAAAATACACAAAATAGCAGATAAACTTTCAATTTAGCTCACACAAAGATAAGTCAAAATAAATTTTCTTCACATTTTGATATGAATCTCTCTGGGCCAGTTTCAAAGATTTACACAATTCCAGCACTAATTGCAACACAATAAATTCAAAATTTTGATTTTTTAAAGATTTTATCCACTTTAGACAGTAATGTAATTTTTTTTTTATAACAGTAGAAAAAGGTGAATTTTTTGGCTTTTGAGTTTGCCTTTACTATTCGTTGCAACTCAGGTTGTGTAGCTTTGTGGTTGATATACACCAATATATATGCTACCACGGCCTTAATGGGTTAATGCATAGCATTTTTACATATATACTTAGAAGCTGCTCCTTATTTTGAACTAAGTTTTCTTTGGGTGGCCAGACTCGCAATATATGCTTGGAATTTTCTTCTGGGAAAATGTCTTTATTTGATGTCCTTTTAACTACGTATCTCGTGTAGTAAAATTCTTTATTTTCATGTAGGAATGGTATTTCATCTTATTGGCAAATATTTTGTGTGAATGATAGAGGGCGTGAAATCTAATTTGTTGTTTAAGTGATGGACAGCAATTTGCGGTCAAGGTTAGATTTACTAGGTTCAGATTTCGAAATTTTTCTATTGGAGAAGGCAGATAAGAGTGCAAGACACAGAACAGCTTCTAGAGTAGTGCACTGATAGTGACGTCACTGGCAATAGTGGAGAAGAGAAGACGGTTATATGGCATTGGAAAGTCGACAGCAGCAACATGTGATGAGGTATTCTATGTGTTGCAGAATTGCGCCTTCTGAAGCGAACCAATCTCGTGTAATAGTGTTGTTGGCGATGTCTGTCATGAACCAGTGTTAAAAGTGTATCATACCTAAAACCCCTCGTAGTGCTTAGACTGTCTAGGGTTTCGGAAATATCTGAAGGACTTTTACCTTCTCAGGGAGGGGGCTGACTTCTCCACTAGTGATCTGATGCCCAAAGAACGATACTTCATTGATGCCAAAGGTACACATGTCGTACCGGACTACAAGGCCGCTTCATTGTAGATGGTCGAGAATGATGAGTAACTGCTGGGGGTGTTCCTCTTTGAAGGAAGAGAATAGAAGTAAGTCATCCACGTAACCTAAGCAGAAGATAAGGTTCTATGAGTTGCCTTTCATGAGGAGTTGAAAAGTGACTACATTATTACGAAGGCCAAAAAGAGGAGTAATTGAAGGTGAACTTACTGAAAGGGTTGGTGATGGTTGTCTTCAGGAGGTCTTAAGGGTTCATGATCACCTGATAATAGGCCTTTAAGAGGTTGAGCGAGGAAAAAAAAATTGCTTTTGCAAGTCGGAGATAATGTCATCGATGTTTGTGAGAGGATAGTGATCTTTTTCTCTCTGCAAGTTCAGATACAGTAATCCCCACAAGGGAGTAGGGAGCCTTATTTCTTCAGGAATATGTGTAAAGGCGAGGACCACGGGCCTGAGTCCTTTAGGCCATGGCCCATTTCTTTTATTCTGGTGCATGTTTGTTTAGCAATATTCAGAAGGTCCAGTGCCAGACGCCTGAACATGGCAAAGGCTGGGGTCCCCATCTCCTTCAATGGAGGATAAATACTTTCCTTCGCAACAACCTTGGCCGTTTGGTGAAGTTCAGTATGGGAGACTTACGGGTACAACGTGAGGAGGTGGGTGTAGGGACCCATGTGTGCGCTGATGTGGAGTTTGAGGTTAGAGAGGGTGGGTTGAACAGATGTCGACAAGTAGAAGTAAGTGTCGACTAATCGTAGATGCCCCACAACAACCAAGGAAATACTCGCAAAGTGGCAGTAATGTTACGTCAGCAACAAGGAATTCCCATTAGTTTTTAGCACTCTTAAATCTTAGAATAAAGGTTTAGTACCCTGGTCTGTTGATCTCAGATCCGTTGAAGGCTACCTGGTGGACATGATCAGGCGTAGAATGACCTCGTTGTATCATGGAGAGTGACTTTAGTAGGGGGGAACGGTAATCTCTGGTGTCTACAAGAAATCGCACAAACGTACCAGCAGCAAGTAAAAAGAAAAGTTAGGTGATAGAGGAAACCACTAACGCAAGCAATTGCTTACTTACACATTTTTTATCCACACACAGCCATCCACACATTTTTTCGTAGCATTGTGGCGGGATGTTTAAAAAAACAAGCCCCACACCCTGAATAACACTTACTGACAATGGTCTCCACAAAACCAACTTTCCCCTTACGTAATCTACAACCAGACTCTTAGACAAAAAGGACGAAATAAACAAAACATAACCTTACAACTATATTTCTTAAAACTAAAACCAAAAATTTCTGCATTCAAAATAAGCTTAACATAACAACCATCCACAACCAAAATAATTACACTTAAAACAAATCATTAGCTTAATAAATATACCAAAAAAAAAACCCGTAACACCATTCATGTAAAAACCCTAACAAACTTAAAATTACCCGCACACCAAACCCAATATTTGTTTATGTGTGGACCTCTTTGTCCACACAAGGGCCAACAATCCTTCCAGGCCAATGCCACAACTCTGGCAGACGCAACAATCGGTGGCAGACAGATAATTTTGTGGCAATCTGCTACACCTGCATCACTTGATTGGCAGTCTCTATCAGAACTATCATCATCATCGTCATAATTTTATAGCACAAGAACAATCAAATCAGGTTCATTAACGCAATCCAGGTCATCAACAAGCGATCAATCCCAAGAGCAGTCGTATCAAATTCCTTAAACAAGCCAGGTCGTCAACAATCAAATTCACATAAATCTTCTCCCCAAAGGAGGAATCACAGCCTGCCAAAATAAAAAAGAAAAACACTTACGAACACTTCTAGCTAACTGAACTATCGCACTATAATCAAAGATAAATAATAAATTGTTCCTATCATTCACAATCACTACAAGCAAAGATAAACAAAACTGTACTTACTCAGAAAATCAAAAAAACACTTCCACGCTGGTCGAAAAATATATATAATCCAGCGTTCACACAACTGCCTTAAGCTGCAGTCAAATAAAAAAAGCATTCGCTCCGAAACATTCACCACTGACGTAACCTAACTAAAAACATAAACAAACAGCCTCAAATATACCGACAGTCTTTTCCACTACAAACAATCATTCGCTAACTACCACTTGCTCTTCGGCGCGCACCACGGACACACAAACACACACACACACACAAACACACACACACTCTCGCGCGATTTAGCAAAACTAAAGCAAATGAAATACTCTCTCTCTCTCTCTCTCTCTCTCTCTCTCTCTCTCTCTCTCTCTCTCTCTGGATTTGGCAAAAACAAATATTAAAATAAAGCAAAAATAAATCCTCCACATTCCTCCCCCCTTACTTTGCCAAATTCTACTCACACAAAACTTACAATATTTTTTTCATTACCCAGTCGGGTACGGGACCTCTACTCCGAGTAACTGGGCCTCCATATACTCTCTCATTCACTTCTTCCTTATCACAATCATTCGCTACATTAACATTATTCCTATCTAAATCCCTATCATCTAATATATCATGTACAATCATATCTACCTCGTTCTCATCTGGCCCTATAATTACACTCATTTCTGTAAACAGTTCATCCATTTCATCAAAAACATTCTCAACTTTAGCAAAAGATTCATTCATGCTACTAATCATTCTCGTATCTCTCACTCTCGCATTCATCATCCTTTCTTTTACATCACCTAAGGAAAAGCCACACACACTATAGGTATCATTCATACTCAGCCATGATTCATCTGTATTAACACATTTATCCTCCATACTCACTTGTACATTTACACCCTTGTCATACTTATTGGTATTCTTACCTATACCTATAAATTTCCCTTGCACTTTCTCCTCACTTAAAACTTTCAAACGCCTCTTTTTCCTATATTCAACTAACACTAATTGTTTATTTTCCAGCCCTAACTTCTCATGCATACTAGGTTCATACTTGCTCATTTCCAACCAATTACTCATCCCATTCTCACAAACATTAATCCTATTCCTTCAACACACACAGGAGGACTCACCCAGCTGAACCCTCTTACACTCTAGTTTCCCGAACATCCTGGCTGATTTACTCCTTTCTTCCTACATACCCTAGCTACATGCCCATCTGCACCACATTCAGTACACTTACCCCGTGGCTCCTTGCACATTCTAGCATAATGACCATCCTTACCACAATTACCGCAAATCACATTTGTACGATTACTCCGACATCCACTCGCTATGTGCCCAGTCATACCACACCGATAACATTTTATCCCTTTCTCTTTCTTGCACTCACTAATTCTATGCCCTACCTCACCACATCCAAAACAAGCACCTAGAGCCCATCTACATTCATTCTTCTTATGTCCTACTTTCCCACATCTATAACACTTCTCTTCACGGACACAACTACCTGACCTACCTTGCGGCGCACCAGCACTCCTATCCCTCCAAACCTGATTCCCTTGCCTAAACCCTTCATTTGTCCTTACAGGTATTCCCACATTACTCGCCCTAACACTCCTATCTACTACACTATCAGCTACCCTCATCGGTCCTCTCATAACAGCATCTCTAAAACTAACAATTTCTGGCACACTTTCCTCCATTCCAGTTCTTACACTCACAGATTTACTTTCTTTCATACACCTATCCAACTCGTAATCCTCAACTATCTCTAAAATATCATCCCATGTAAATCTTTCTTTTGTCCACCTCATTTTCTCCTTCCGGTTCAAATTAACAAACTCAGCAACATTCTCGGGTACAGTAGCCAAAAACTTCTTCATTAACTCCTTATTCTCATTTATACCTTCATCCCCATACTTCTTCCTAGCTAAAGTTTCCAACCTACATACGTACATTGATATCACTTCTCCTGCATTCATCCGTGCTTCATCAAAATCATTCTTACGCTTATACTTAACACTCCCTTTCATACGATTTACCTGCTCAATTATTCTCTTTTTCACACTTTCATAATCAACGTCCCCTACACTCATTATCACTCCATACATCGTCAACAAATACCCAGTCAAATATTCTCCTAATTCCCTAGCCCAAACTCTTTTACTATCACCATACTTATCCTGACAATACCTCTCATACTCCTTGAAAAAATCATATACATCCCTACTGCTATGCTCATTGAACCTTTCACACCGAGGTACCTCTCTCATAAACACAGTCTTACACACATCACGTTCATTCTCACTGCTATCATCACTGTCTACTCCCTTATTACCTTGTTCCTCATTTGAATATAATGAATCCACTTCCACACTTAAATTCCTATCCTTAACCATTCCCTTCTTACCCTTTTTCTTACTTATCACTTTCACCCATTCACGATCGTCCTTGCTATCAGCCTGATACTTTTTCTTCTCTTTCTTCACATCACTTTTACCTTTCCTTTCATCTTTCCTCTCACCTTTCTGTTCATCCTTACTATGCCTAATTCCCTTATCTTCAATATCACCATCACTATTACTACTATCACTATCACTTCCTTTCCCATTATCACCTACCTTAACCTTCTCTTCCACTACCAACCCATGACCCGAAGCTGAGGACACTCCTCCGACTGCACCTTCACCCATTATAGTTTTCATCATCCCCATGACTTGCCCCATCATAGCTTCCATTCGTTTCTCCATTCGTTCTTCATTATCTCGCATCCTCATCTCAACACAATCTTCCACTCTCTCTACAGTTCCCTGAATTTCCCTCAGTTTCCTATGCATCTCCTCATTCTCACACCTTAACCACTTATTCTCTTGCAACAACTTCTCCTCACGCTCCTTACTCAGCCGCAATTCCTCCTTCAAAACCCTTATCTGTTCTTCCATTTTTCATCAACCTGTTCTTCAGCCTTAAATCTAATTCCTAATCCTATCAGTCCTTTGTCAAAGAGTCCAGCTTCAATCCCACCTCGGCTGTCCCTGTTCGGGCGCCAAAATAATGTGGCAGGATGTTTAAAAAAACAAGCCCCACACCCTGAATCACACTTACTGACAATGGTCTCCACAAAACAAATTTTCCCCTTACGTAATCTACAACCAGACTCTTAGACAAAAAGGACGAAATAAACAAAACATAACCTTACAACTATATTTCTTAAAACTAAAACAAAAAAATTCTGCATTCCAAATAAGCTTAACATAACAACCATCCACAACCAAAATAATTACACTTAAAACAAATCATTAGCTTAATAAATATACCAAAAAAAAACCGTAACACCATTCATGTAAAAACCCTAACAAACTTAAAATTACCCGCACACCAAACCCAATATTTGTTTATGTGTGGACCTCTTTGTCCACACAAGGGCCAACAATCCTTCCAGGCCAATGCCACAACTCTGGCAGACGCAACAATCGGTGGCAGACAGATAATTTTGTGGCAATCTGCTACACCTGCATCACTTGATTGGCAGTCTCTATCAGAACTATCATCATCATCGTCATAATTTTATAGCACAAGAACAATCAAATCAGGTTCATTAACGCAATCCAGGTCATCAACAAGCGATCAATCCCAAGAGCAGTCGTATCAAATTCCTTAAACAAGCCAGGTCGTCAACAATCAAATTCACATAAATCTTCTCCCCAAAGGAGGAATCACGGCCTGCCAAAATAAAAAAGAAAAACACTTACGAACACTTCTAGCTAACTGAACTATCGCACTATAATCAAAGATAAATAATAAATTGTTCCTATAATTCACAATCACTACAAGCAAAGATAAACAAAACTGTACTTACTCAGAAAATAAAAAAAAACACTTCCACGCTGGTCGAAAAATATATATAATCCAGCGTTCACACAACTGCCTTAAGCTGCAGTCAAATAAAAAAAGCATTCGCTCCAAAACATTCACCACTGACGTAACCTAACTAAAAACATAAACAAACAGCCTCAAATATACCGACAGTCTTTTCCACTACAAACAATCATTCGCTAACTACCACTTGCTCTTCGGCGCGCACCACGGACACACAAACACACACACACACACAAACACACACACACTCTCGCGCGATTTAGCAAAACTAAAGCAAATGAAATACTCTCTCTCTCTCTCTCTCTCTCTCTCTCTCTCTCTCTCTCTCTCTCTCTCTCTCTCTCTCGATTTGGCAAAAACAAAAATTAAAATAAAGCAAAAATAAATCCTCCACAGCATCCTAGATGTCGGAGTGGTATTAGCAGAAATGCCGGGTTGATGTGCATCAGGAAATGACCAGAGAGGACGTTGTTTCGGGAGTGAGTGAGGGGAGATATATGTGGGTGGAGGGTGGCTCTGACACAGGCCTAGCATATCTCAAGGCAGGCATCTGTGCGTTACGACACTTACGTCAACATCTGTTGGTGTTAGATAGGTCTCTTCTTTGTCATGAGTTGAGTCCCTGAGGACGGTAAAGTGCCAGTCCATAAAGTCACCGACTTTGGTGATGAGGTCCTTCATGGGTAATGTATTATCATCAGGGATGTAAGCACGTATAGTTTTGGGTGGGCTTAGTACCCAAAGGGTACGAATTAGGCTCATTTCAAGAGGAGAGCTGTCTTCTGAGGATTTATAATGATCAATACTGGTTACTTCCCTAAGAATGGGTAAAACCTTTTGGTCCCCGAACGTCTTTTAAAAAAGCTGGAAAGCTTGGCTATATAGGTGGCGAGCAAATATGAGTACAACTGCTCCTTGAGGTATTTTTTAAGGCCATCATACTCTATTGGGGCATCCACTTTGTCGCAAAGTCAATCAAAGATTTCTGGGAAGGCGTCCTCGGGATCTCAGGAAGGATGTAGTCAGCTATACTGCTTGAGCAAATAACTCTCTAGATGCGAAACAAAACTTCAAATACTGTAACTAGGTGAATCATTTTCTACTGGCAGTTTCCTCCCTGCGGTGCGCATCAAAAA
>NC_090758.1:44721122-44746122 GCF_036898095.1 Palaemon carinicauda
CATCATTTCCATCCTTTCTCTATCACTAAAATTTCCACTATTTTTTGTTTCTTTTCTATCACCAGTATACCCACTTTTCTATCACCAACATTTCCAACCTTTTTTCATTTTTCTATCAGTAGTACTATTTTGGCCACACACGATCACCCCCCAGAAAGGGGTGGCCACACACGATCACCCGGAAATGAGGGTATGGCCGTACACACTCACCCAAGGTCACAGAGGCTTACTGTTGACGGAAGTGTAGTATTTTCAAAGAGTTTTGTTTACAAACATTGCTTTGAAGGACGTTCGTTTCGACAGTAGGTCGGTGTTGATGGAAGTGGAGTATTATTTTTGTTTACAAACATAGAGTTGAAGGTCGTAGGGTTCGTAATGGCATACGTACGGGAACTATTAAAGGGAAATTGTTTACGGAAGTAGAGTATGATTTTAAGTTTTTTGTTTACAAACATTGAGTTGAAGACCGTACGGTAGTGTGTCACTATTAAAGGGAATTTGTTTACAAAACATTGAGGACGTAACCATTTGTTATTATCAAGCAACTCTTCGTAATGACGTACGTACGTACGTGTTTATACGTGTCCAGGAACTGTGGCACTGTTTAGAAAACCTTGAGAACGTAATCATAGTGTGCTACTATTAAAGGGAATTTGTTTACAAATATTGAGGGTGAAATCGTAGTATAGTGGTATTAAAGATAGTGTGACACTATTTAAGGGTTTTTGTTTACAAAACATTGTTGGTGTTTAAAAAAAAAAAAAAAACGGGTTTACGGTGTTTTTAAAAAAACGGGTTTAACTTTCGTCATTAACGTAGTGAGAGCGCGTCTACAGTAATACTGAGTCATCTTACCACCCATTACGTTGTCCCACCTGGGCTATTTGTAATGATTAATCATTTGTAATGATAAGGGTAAAACATGCCCAGACAGTCTCTACAGCCGAGTCAAAGGGCTAACCCGCGGCCCCCGTTCGCTACCTGTTGATAGGCCTACACTCAAGGTCTATAGAATACGAGGTCTACCCACGCGCAGGTAAATTGGGGGTTAGCGGGGATTAGAGGGGTAAACGTTAAGTGGGGGCAAGTTTCGTGACGTCACAGAGCTCCATTGGCCCGCGAAAGAGTACCATTCAGCATTAGCTTGCTTTGCAAAAGTTCAGTTTTCTTCATTATCCCGTTGAAAATAACATTTCTATTTCAGAAAAAAATTAACATTATAAGCTATTTTGATGACTAAATTTCGTTACAAAATACTTCCTGTGAGAAAGTTTTTAAGGAAAATGGTTTAAAAAGTCGCATATCAGAAAAGAACAAATATTATCCAAATCCTTTATGGAAATATTGTTTCACCAAATGTACAATTAAGCAATGTGCATGCATATTTAGATACATTTCTAAACTAATCATTTACTAATGACTCAAAACTAAATCTTAAAAATATCTATTAAAATAAAGTTGTACAAACACATAATAGAAATAAGTGATCATGATTATTACATTTTACAATCTTCTAACTTTTATAGTTATTTTCCTTGCAGAAGTTATTTCTTTTAGTTAATATTATTATTCTAAAAATATTTCGTCAACGAACAAAATAAGTGACTAAAAGTGGTAATCCCATTTTATTAGGAATATCTAATGCTATTTTTTACTACTCTGTGATAACTTTTATTTTTTTTTTTTTTCAATATTCTTTATCGGATCAGTAAATTCTTTTGATGCCTTCACTAATTCCTTATTTGCTGAGCTAATTATACCTGCCCACGAATCGTCCCCCTTTAATACAGATTTGTGCATTAGGGAAACTTGAGGGCAATGGAACCGGCGAAACAGTCTAGACCTTTCTATTTTGCATCATCCATATGTCCAATTATCAACTTCCCCTATACTTTTGTAACATCATTTCCTTCACCGTCGCATTCATCAGGCAGACAAAATATCATCGCATATAGCCTTAGATCACGTTGTAGCGATTTTTCATCTTTATCTTGAGAGAGAGAGAGAGAGAGAGAGAGAGAGAGAGAGAGAGAGAGAGAGAGAGAGAGAGAGAGAGAGAGAGAATTATTATCAAGAAAATAAAAGGTTCTAGCTGTTAAGTTATCTATTTTGCAATTGGGATCTGTATTATATTTTGACCTTATAAGGTAACTGTCTTTCTCTAATAGATACTATTTAACTGTATCTAACGCTAGGTGCTGATAGCAGACTTCCATTTATCACAAAAAGGTAAGGAAATGTTCAAGTCCATCTTGATTCATTCTATAAGTCAATAAAATGATTTATTAAATATAATTTTCTCCTTTTTAACAATATTGGCAAAGATTCACAAGAAACTGCCAATCCTATTTGGAATGAATAAAGACAATTATTTCCCATTAGCTTCAATGATTTTACTCGGTGTCTTGCAATTGATGAAATCATCCTGATTTTGTAAGATCAACCCGTATTAATTTCTGAACATCTTTGTATCGTACGGAACTCCAGAGATAAATTGACTTATTTCTTCCCAATGCTTATCTAAAAATAATCTTTTGCTACAGAAATATTTAAGCGATTTCGTAATTGTTTCTAATATCAATTGTACAGCTAATTTTACATCCATACGCTGAAAGCCACTGACATTCATATGTTTCTCCAAATTTATGTGATATTTTCAGATCACTTTTACATTATAAGTTCCCTTAGCGAAGAGCAGTGGACAAAATCACCGTCACTTTGCTGAAAGCCATTATCAAAGAAATTGTTTCTTATTAGTCTCATGAGATGTGGAGCATCAGCAAAGACACAAACAACGCGATCGGTGATGCTGGATTTTCAATCATCGAATTATGCACAATTATGCATAGAGATTTCCATAGACTACCGTTGGTAGGACCTAGGTCGTTAAATATAAACATTACAGGAAAACTCGCTAGTTCTATCTAAATGATAGTATAATTTTTAGAGCACAAAGAGTATCTGAATCTTAGTCATAACTACATTTTTAGGCAATGCTGCCTTCATCAAATCATTAGGTGGAAACACGCTCAAAATTATTTGTGATTTGTCCTTAAATAATTTGATAACGGTCTTTAAAATTTATGGTTCGACATCCAACATATACTAACACAACTATTTAACGTAGAAATGGAAGAAAGATTGAAATATTGAACATCAGCTTCCTTGTAAGCAAACTGTAAAATAGTAAATACCGGAAAACAAAGGCTGGTAAATCAGACCACGGTGCGGTGTGACGTCATCAATAACCGCATGGCTAGCCTGCGCAGTAGAGAACACAGTTTGGGCCGCTGATGGGTAGACCTTGTATTCTATAGACCTTGCCTACACTTGTCTCACCCCGCACCTGGCTCGTAATCCCTAATTATTTGTAATGATAGGGGTAAAACACGGGCATCCTCTACACCGAGTCAAAGGTTCATCCCTTCAACTTTCGTTCTCCACCCGTAGGTAGGCCCAAGTACCAGTCCCAAGCCTTACCGGACGCCGTGGACAGTAATCGCTACACCGACCCAAGAGCTATTTGTATTGATTAATTATTTGGAATGATAGGGTAAAACGCTCACAGTCTCCACACCCGAGTCAAAGGCCTAACAGCTACAAATATCAAATGAACACAGACACACACACACACAAAAAAAAAAAAAAACATCCTGTGACGAATACAGACAACCCAACTTCCAATGAAAAGCTAGAAATATCAAATGAAAGGAAGTACAAGCTATTTAAGACATTTTTTTTTATCAAACTAGTGTATTTATATGAAAACTTACAACGTTTGAAAATCCACGTCATCGGTAGAAACTGATTCCCCCGTATTTCATATGAGGGATTCTACTGCTCTCACCCTTTTTTAAGGGACGAGATAACGATACGCGCAAAGCATCCTTGGGGGTTTTGCTTACCCCTTTGGATTTTTTCTTCTTCCTGCTGTCCTCCTCCGCTTCCTTTTCACAGACCATGGCCACAGCCGGAGAATCAGAGTCTCTCTCTCTCTCTCTCTCTCTCTCTCTCTCTCTCTCTCTCTCTCTCTCATCTTTAAATCCATTTTTTAAGGCCTTTCGTTAACATATATGGGTAATAATCACTTACATTGACAGATATGGGGAATAGAAAACGTATTACAACTTAAGTTTCTTTTATTATACGAAGTATACATGCAAAATAACATTTCGTGAATAAAGACACGGCATTTAGTGGGAAAAAAAATCTGACCCTAAAAACCTTCATTTGAAACCCTAACATTTGCACGCTTAAAAGCGGTAGGGAAACTTTTATTGATTACGTTCTCTTAGCACTTGCCAAATCTTCATTGAAAATTCAGGTTTTGTATATTTCCAAATATACATACACGGTCTTGAATTTAAATGGCGAAGGTAGTATAATAACACTGTTACGTCATTTTCCTTCAAGTCAGTGTTGGATAAATGCTCCCTGATTTTTCCTAAGGGCGGCGCAAACTCCATTTAGACTGACGCTATGCGTAAAATATAGGCAGAAGAATGCGTACAAAGCCAAATTGTAATTTTGCACTCGCACATTATCTATGAAACACTTCATGGAAGAATACCTTCGTAGAAAATCAGTAAAGTATACCGAATGATCTTTTGGCTGCATCCCCAATGGGTCAAAAAATATAATGTTTTCTACCGGACTTTTCTGTATTATAAATACAACCCAGTGTGCAATTTTGCGATACTGATGTGATGGCAGAGTATTCACAATAAGTAAGATGAGTTTTGTCCTTAGCAAGGGAATCTTGAAGTCGACCAACGAGACCCTTCTCCCCCCTGACTACATTCCTTTCAATTTAAGCCTATGGAAAAGTACCTATCTCTCTGTCCATTTTTTTTTTCTTTTGAAGTAGTGAAATGTACGCCATGATTTTGCGTTGCTTATATTGATAATAACAACAACTAGAGCATCAGTAACAATATTAAAATTTACGGTATAAATGATAACAATAACAATATATTTCATTTTATTCGATTGTAGTGCATGGTTTACTTTATTGATGAGAGAAAAAAACAATTAACAATATACATTTACTTTATCCTTTTAAGAAATTGAAGAGTTTAATCTCTATTCCTCGGCAATACAGCTAATCATATTATTTGTAATGTTCCGTTGCCGTATAATTTTACGAACTTTCGAATATGAAATGAAAGATGTGTGGATGTTTTATGCTATCCCTATCACTAAAGACGTTTGTTAAGGGATATATGAAATTAGTTCCACATGTGTCAACTCTACCAACTAATATCCTTCACAAACATACACAAGCGCGCGCGCACACACACACACACACACACACACACACACACACACTTATCTATTCCTTACTTGTTACAAAATCCAGTATATCAATCGTGTATGTTCCCCCCAAATCAGAGTTTAAGCGAAGAGGAAGTTTCCCCAAAATCAGTGTGGATCTGACTTATATTAATGAAAATCGTTTAATCAAAGAGGAATTATTTGGTAATCTCAGTCTTGTCTGGGGTATGAGGAGAGAGTCGAATATGGAAAGAATTGGTCATTCTTTTCTATGCCTCTTCTCGTCTCCCCTTACTGAATTGGGGCAAGTTGTTGGGTTCTCCGAAAAACTGTTTATGACTAGGATACTTCAGTTCGGTATTATGCCTAATTCAAATGGAATGGTAGATTGTCTCCTCGAAGAAGAAACCCGATATTACTTTTTGAAGATTCAAGTAAACAATGTGTAAAAAAAAAAATGGATCATCAAACAGCCCGCTATGTTAGATTAGATAGAAATTTAGCGGCCACCCCCTCTCTATCCATCATTACACATTACTTTAGTAATGTTTCGGAATTAGCACTGGTTAAAACTGGGAATTAGGAGGGAATACAGTTAATGAATGTTTAGTTTAGACGTGATATGGCATCTTTTTTTTTTCCTCTGTCCTTTTGTATTTGCTACCTCCTTGATCTTTCCCAATATTTGAGTACAAGAGATAGTGACCGAACGAGTCACTTATGCTTGATTTGTAGATAACAAATTGATTGTCGACTCGATAATGTGACATTATTTTTGCTTTAATACCATTCTTCATGACAGAAACTGCAGCGTCCAATCATCATCTTAGCTCGAAGTAACTACTACTCATTTTCTTTTTTTTTTCTTTTTTGATTTCTTTACGATCTACGTATAATGGAAGGTTACTTCCTTAGCCGTAAGACTCTAGTATTAGGGTAATGAAAATGAAGTAGTAAGATTTGGGATAAATTTCACTAGTACACTTTTTGTAACTTGTTATGATAAATCCTCAAGCACAAACATGCCACGTCTCTTTAATAGTCGGCTACTAGTTTACAGATATACGTGGCACTTACACCCATGGGAAACATTTTGAGAAAATCTTCACTATGACTTTATATATATTTTGCTTATGCTTTTTTATGCAGCATTTGGCATCATATACTCTCTAATATCACATACAATGTAATACCCATCATTTTTCTAATATTGCTTGGGTATGTAATGAAAAATGTTTTGCAGTATATTGTAACCTAAGAATCAAACTATCCATCAGTGGATATATACATTTTCCCCGTTTGCGGTTCCTTCACCTTTCAAGATCTTGACTCATGTCCGTGACAAAATTACGACTCCAAAAAACTTTCTCCCTCTATTTTCATCCCCCTACCACTTTTCACCCTCCCCCCCCAGAAAAAAAAACACACCTAATAAGCAAACAAAGCTTTAATCCCGTGAGCTAAGCGATTATTTTTCTCAAAATAAACTGTATATTTCAAGTGAAACTATATACTAAAATTGCATTCCATCTAAATTTAAGTTGCTTTCTTATCGTTGTCTTAGAAAGTTCATTTATTTATTTATTTATTTATTTTGCAACCATGTCCCTCTCGTAAATTTCTTCCTTGAAAGGAAAACGAAGTGACAAAGAAAATTACATAAACAAGAAGCATAAAGACAATGTGTTAAAACAAGAACCCATCGACGTTGTGGAAAATTCTACAATGGTTGTCGTCTCCGTTTTCACAATGACTATAATTCAAGTAAGCCGGTTATACTTGCTACCGTTAGTAGTCCTTCACTTGCTTTACCTAATGAGGAATGGAGAGCCAAAGAGGTATAAATGCCATGAGAGGCAATGTGAAGAACTCCGGATGCTATTCAGTCTTCTATTACTCCGATTCACACTAATTTATGGAAATTGTGTGGGACCTGCCCAAGAATGAAACTATGACACAAGCAAGAGTTACGTATATTAGGCGCAGATACTCGGCAAAGAAAAGAAAAAAATACTCTGCTATCGAAAAAAAAGAAGTGTGACATTATAAAATGGAAGAATTGTAAATTTTTATTTGTGTACTTTGATAACATTTTTAAATCATTATCTTTAATTGCAGAGATAGGTAACAATTCACAATAAAATAAACAGGGCAAAAAAGCTTAACATTGAAATGGATTGGTTGGGCGAAGGGTGTAATTTTGGTGCAGTGAAATTTAAAGAGAGAAAATTTGGTGGGGTGGAAATTTAGTTAAGCGGAAATTTTCTAGGGTGAATTTTCGTGGTGGATTTTTCGGAGGGTGGTGAGTTATATTTTACGGGTCACCGCTCCCGTTATACTGGTAGATGGCCGGTGCACTTTTCATCGTGAGTAAATTATTCACAGTAAAAACGTCTGTGTAAACTGAAATGTGAGATTAGTTCAATGAAACAAGAGCATTTACAGACTGCATCCCGCTATAAATCTCTCGGCATGCGTTGCACATTTTCATTGTATGCGTTACACATATTCATTGAATTCCATTTCTGAAATAATATAAGGATATCTCTTGATACTATAACATTAGTTCTATGCAACTCACCACTACTGATATCCTTCCTAAGTGTACAGTACATGAAACAAAGCGGTGACACAGAATTTTTCGCCACGTACATTATTTGTTACTCACTGCTCACAATTCAGTGCATTTAGTGACCAACCTCACTCCAGAAATAAAATGACTGAGTCTCCTACCATATAGTAACAGTGAAAGCTGATCTTAATCGTAATTATGATTCTGAGTTATGCGTGCTATTATGCTTTAGTTTACCGTATAGTAGAATGAAGACTGAATTTTATGATATAAGTCCTGACATCACAGGCCGGATAATGTTTAGGGAGACATTTGCGGTAATGAACGAAATTCTAAGCAACGAGGGAGAGCGCGTGCGCGACCTTTGAACAAGTTCATACCCGCACCTCCACATCATCACATGGCACGTACCGGTATTTTCTTTCAGGTTCGTGTTTATTTTACACCATGGAAGTTGTCAACGTGTTATACTTTCAGTTTTCGTTGTTTACTACTACAGGTATTTCATTGTATACATTTACTTATTTGTAAGTGTTATATCCTTATTGTTTGCCCGATGCGTTTATAGGGGAGGCATTTCCATACTCCGATAATTTTTTTACAAGCAATTTTACAATTATAGCGTCAATTCCACTCTTTTTACTCACATTTCTCGATTCTGAAATAGTTTGGAGTGAGAAAATTCTGAAATTTCTACTCAAATACTTCCTTCAATTTATATCATGGTCTTTTTTACTCCACCTTTTAACTGAAGAGACCATTCCATTTAGAGGATATTGACTAAGTTTCAGATTTTACATTCACGCTGAAGTATCAATGGCACATTTCTATTCTTTTTAATAAGCTCGGAAACCCACTTTCAAATGGCATACAGCTTTAAAAATGGTGCCCAATGAAAACTTAGTTTTGATACTACAGAAACATGCATAGTTTGTCTGCTTACAACAATACTGAAGGAAGCATGTGAAACGGTTAGTCAGCACGAAGGAGTGATTAGATATAGATGAAAAAATCTTTACACGCCGTCATTTCAAAGTAAACCCCTTATACTTTTTTCCCTTTGGTGGGGGTCGTGTAAGCATTTTATGGACCGGGGGGTGGGGGGGTGGGTTTGCTAATGTGCCTATGAAGGGTTCGCTCTTTTATCTCAGTGTAACAGGTGTACATATTCCATACTCATTATTAATTACGTACGTGGCCTAAATGAAATAAAGATATTGGCAAAAAAGCGAAATCTATTACATTAGCATACGCATGAACATTGCGGGAATACATGTTAGCATTATGGGGCATACATAAGGCAAATTCATAATCGATAACATAAAAAAGAAAGATACGAGAAACATAGAAAAAACATACCAAGGAGATGGTTAATATTCATCCTTTACCGAAACTCCGCATGTACTATACAACAGAACAAGTAAATATTCAGCACATATTCAAAGTTGCCTACAGTATACACACACGCAGGCACCTCAGTAGTAGGTGTTAAACAACTTTTCCATACTCCTGATGTTAACACCATGATAACTATGCTTTAGGACTTGTGTCTTTTTTTTTTTTTTTTTTTTTTTCAACACACTGAATTTCTCGTGAGGTTTTGATACGTAGTTTGAGGTAGCAAGTACCCACTTCTTCTTAAAAGGTTGACTCAATGAAGTATGCACTAGCGTAACATTTGATAGATTTTTATCAGGAAACTCACATTAAAAATAACATACAATGAAAGTACACGAAATTACAACTTATCATATATTGTTATCACTTCATCAATATCCATTACCGAAATGAAATTTAAGGTCTTGTCAGTGGTGAAGATGATTCTGGGATATAAATGATTATACGAAGGACCCGTTACAAATTCTGAAGTAGTGTATACAAAAAATGGGAATAACGTATTATGGGTATACATTATACAGTAGACATTCCCATACCAAGTTTCAGGTCATATGGTTTAAATACTAAGGTATAGGAGCAAAAAATTAAATAGTTTGTCAAAATGAATAGCCGAAAATCACTTAAATTAAACGTTTTGAAGGCATCTATAAGAAAAACGTGATTTACATTCTGTACCCTCAAAATTTCACTAAATGACCTGAAGTTTCATAGGTGCATACCTTGGATATATGCACTAAGGATGTAAATCACGTTTTTCTTATAGTTCCCTTCAAAACGTTTAATTTAAATGATTTTCGGCTATTCATTTTGACAAAATATTTAATTTTTTGCTCCTATACCTTAGTATTTAAACCATATGACCTGAAACTTGGTATGGGAATGTCTACTGTATAATGTATACCCATAATACGTTATTCCCATTTTTTGTATACACTACTTCAGAATGTGTAACGGGTCCTTCGTATAATCATTTATATCCCAGAATCATCTTCACCACTGACAAGACCTTAAATTTCATTTCGGTAATGGATATTGATGAAGTGATAACAATATATGATAAGTTGTAATTTCGTGTACTTTCATTGTATGTTATTTTTAATGTGAGTTTCCTGATAAAAATCTATCAAATGTTATGCTAGTGCATACTTCATTGAGTCAACCTTTTAAGAAGAAGTGGGTACTTGCTACCTCAAACTACGTATCAAAACCTCACGAGAAATTCAGTGTGTTGAAAAAAAAAAAAAAAAAAAAAAAGACACAAGTCCTAAAGCATAGTTATCATGGTGTTAACATCAGGAGTATGGAAAAGTTGTTTAACACCTACTACTGAGGTGCCTGCGTGTGTGTATACTGTAGGCAACTTTGAATATGTGCTGAATATTTACTTGTTCTGTTGTATAGTACATGCGGAGTTTCGGTAAAGGATGAATATTAACCATCTCCTTGGTATGTTTTTTCTATGTTTCTCGTATCTTTCTTTTTTATGTTATCGATTATGAATTTGCCTTATGTATGCCCCATAATGCTAACATGTATTCCCGCAATGTTCATGCGTATGCTAATGTAATAGATTTCGCTTTTTTGCCAATATCTTTATTTCATTTAGGCCACGTACGTAATTAATAATGAGTATGGAATATGTACACCTGTTACACTGAGATAAAAGAGCGAACCCTTCATAGGCACATTAGCAAACCCACCCCCCACCCCCCGGTCCATAAAATGCTTACACGACCCCCACCAAAGGGAAAAAAGTATAAGGGGTTTACTTTGAAATGACGGCGTGTAAAGATTTTTTCATCTATATCTAATCACTCCTTCGTGCTGACTAACCGTTTCACATGCTTCCTTCAGTATTGTTGTAAGCAGACAAACTATGCATGTTTCTGTAGTATCAAAACTAAGTTTTCATTGGGCACCATTTTTAAAGCTGTATGCCATTTGAAAGTGGGTTTCCGAGCTTATTAAAAAGAATAGAAATGTGCCATTGATACTTCAGCGTGAATGTAAAATCTGAAACTTAGTCAATATCCTCTAAATGGAATGGTCTCTTCAGTTAAAAGGTGGAGTAAAAGAGACCATGATATAAATTGAAGGAAGTATTTGAGTAGAAATTTCAGAATTTTCTCACTCCAAACTATTTCAGAATCGAGAAATGTGAGTAAAAAGAGTGGAATTGACGCTATAATTGTAAAATTGCTTGTAAAAAAATTATCGGAGTATGGAAATGCCTCCCCTATAAACGCATCGGGCAAACAATAAGGATATAACACTTACAAATAAGTAAATGTATACAATGAAATACCTGTAGTAGTAAACAACGAAAACTGAAAGTATAACACGTTGACAACTTCCATGGTGTAAAATAAACACGAACCTGAAAGAAAATACCGGTACGTGCCATGTGATGATGTGGAGGTGCGGGTATGAACTTGTTCAAAGGTCGCGCACGCGCTCTCCCTCGTTGCTTAGAATTTCGTTCATTACCGCAAATGTCTCCCTAAACATTATCCGGCCTGTGATGTCAGGACTTATATCATAAAATTCAGTCTTCATTCTACTATACGGTAAACTAAAGCATAATAGCACGCATAACTCAGAATCATAATTACGATTAAGATCAGCTTTCACTGTTACTATATGGTAGGAGACTCAGTCATTTTATTTCTGGAGTGAGGTTGGTCACTAAATGCACTGAATTGTGAGCAGTGAGTAACAAATATTGTATGTGGCGAAAAATTCTGTGTCACCGCTTTGTTTCATGTACTGTACACTTAGGAAGGATATCAGTAGTGGTGAGTTGCATAGAACTAATGTTATAGTATTAAGAGATATCCTTATATTATTTCAGAAATGGAATTCAATGAATATATGTAACGCATACAATGAAAATATGCAACGCATGCCGAGAGATTTATAGCGGAATGCAGTCTGTAAATGCGCTTGTTTCATTGAACTAATCTCACATTTCAGTTTACACAGACGTTTTTACTGTGAATAATTTGCTCACGATGAAAAGTACACCGGCCATCTACCAGTATCACGGGAGCGGTGACCCGTAAAATCTAACTCGCCACCCTCCGAAAAATCCACCACGAAAATTCACCGTACAATATTTCCGCTTAACTAGATTTCCACCCCACCAAATTTTCTCTCTTTAAATTTTCACTACACCAAAATTACACCCTTCGCCCAACCAATCCATTTCAATGTTAAGCTTTTTTGCCCTGTTTATTTTATTGTGAATTGTTACCTATCTCTGCAATTAAAGATAATGATTTAAAAATGTTATCAAAGTACACAAATAAAAATTTACAATTCTTCCATTTTATAATGTCACACTTCTTTTTTTCGATAGCAGTGTATTTTTTTTCTTTTCTTTGCCGAGTATCTGCGTCTAACATACGTAACTTTGCTTTTGTCATAGTTTCATTCTTGGGGAGGTCCCACACAATTTCCATAAATTAGTGTGAATCGGAGTAATAGAAGACTGAATAGCATCCGGAGTTCTCCACATTGCCTCTCATGGCATTTAATACCCCTTTGGCTCTCCATTCCTCATTAGGTAAAGCAAGTGAAGGACTACTAACGGTAGCAAGTATAACCGGCTTACTTGAATTATAGTCATTGTGAAAACGGAGACGACAACCATTGTAGAGTTTTCCACAACGTCGATGGGTTCTTGTTTTAACACATTGTCTTTATGCTTCTCGTTTATGTAATTTTCTTTGTCACTTCGTTTTCCTTTCAAGGAAGAAATGTACGAGAGGGACATGGTTGCAAAATAAATAAATAAATAAATAAATGAACTTTCTAAGACAACGATAAGAAAGCAACTTAAATTTAGATGGAATGCAATTTTAGTATATAGTTTCACTTGAAATATACAGTTTATTTTGAGAAAAATAATCGCTTAGCTCACGGGATTAAAGCTTTGTTTGCTTATTAGGTGTGTTTTTTTTTCTGGGGGGGGGGGTGAAAAGTGGTAGGGGGATGAAAATAGAGGGAGAAAGTTTCTTGGAGTCGTAATTTTGTCACGGACATGAGTCAAGATCTTGAAAGGTGAAGGAACCGCAAACGGGGAAAATGTATATATCCACTGATGGATAGTTTGATTCTTAGGTTACAATATACTGCAAAACATTTTTCATTACATACCCAAGCAATATTAGAAAAATGATGGGTATTACATTGTATGTGATATTAGAGAGTATATGATGCCAAATGCTGCATAAAAAAGCATAAGCAAAATATATATAAAGTCATAGTGAAGATTTTCTCAAAATGTTTCCCATGGGTGTAAGTGCCACGTATATCTGTAAACTAGTAGCCGACTATTAAAGAGACGTGGCATGTTTGTGCTTGAGGATTTATCATAACAAGTTACAAAAAGTGTACTAGTGAAATTTATCCCAAATCTTACTACTTCATTTTCATTACCCTAATACTAGAGTCTTACGGCTAAGGAAGTAACCTTCCATTATACGTAGATCGTAAAGAAATCAAAAAAGAAAAAAAAAAGAAAATGAGTAGTAGTTACTTCGAGCTAAGATGATGATTGGACGCTGCAGTTTCTGTCATGAAGAATGGTATTAAAGCAAAAATAATGTCACATTATCGAGTCGACAATCAATTTGTTATCTACAAATCAAGCATAAGTGACTCGTTCGGTCACTATCTCTTGTACTCAAATATTGGGAAAGATCAAGGAGGTAGCAAATACAAAAGGACAGAGGAAAAAAAAAAAAAGATGCCATATCACGTCTAAACTAAACATTCATTAACTGTATTCCCTCCTAATTCCCAGTTTTAACCAGTGCTAATTCCGAAACATTACTAAAGTAATGTGTAATGATGGATAGAGAGGGGGTGGCCGCTAAATTTCTATCTAATCTAACATAGCGGGCTGTTTGATGATCCATTTTTTTTTTACACAAAGTTTACTTGAATCTTCAAAAAGTAATATCGGGTTTCTTCTTCGAGGAGACAATCTACCATTTCATTTGAATTAGGCATAATACCGAACTGAAGTATCCTAGTCATAAACAGTTTTTCGGAGAACCCAACAACTTGCCCCAATTCAGTAAGGGGAGACGAGAAGAGGCATAGAAAAGAATGACCAATTCTTTCTATATTCGACTCTCTCCTCATACCCCAGACAAGACTGAGATTACCAAATAATTCCTCTTTGATTAAACGATTTTCATTAATATAAGTCAGATCCACACTGATTTTGGGGAAACTTCCTCTTCGCTTAAACTCTGATTTGGGGGGAACATACACGATTGATATACTGGATTTTGTAACAAGTAAGGAATAGATAAGTGTGTGTGTGTGTGTGTGTGTGTGTGTGTGTGCGCGCGCGCGCTTGTGTATGTTTGTGAAGGATATTAGTTGGTAGAGTTGACACATGTGGAACTAATTTCATATATCCCTTAACAAACGTCTTTAGTGATAGGGATAGCATAAAACATCCACACATCTTTCATTTCATATTCGAAAGTTCGTAAAATTATACGGCAACGGAACATTACAAATAATATGATTAGCTGTATTGCCGAGGAATAGAGATTAAACTCTTCAATTTCTTAAAAGGATAAAGTAAATGTATATTGTTAATTGTTTTTTTCTCTCATCAATAAAGTAAACCATGCACTACAATCGAATAAAATGAAATATATTGTTATTGTTATCATTTATACCGTAAATTTTAATATTGTTACTGATGCTCTAGTTGTTGTTATTATCAATATAAGCAACGCAAAATCATGGCGTACATTTCACTACTTCAAAAGAAAAAAAAAAAAATGGACAGAGAGATAGGTACTTTTCCATAGGCTTAAATTGAAAGGAATGTAGTCAGGGGGGAGAAGGGTCTCGTTGGTCGACTTCAAGATTCCCTTGCTAAGGACAAAACTCATCTTACTTATTGTGAATACTCTGCCATCACATCAGTATCGCGAAATTGCGCACTGGGTTGTATTTATAATACAGAAAAGTCCGGTAGAAAACATTATATTTTTTGACCCATTGGGGATGCAGCCAAAAGATCATTCGGTATACTTTACTGATTTTCTACGAAGGTATTCTTCCATGAAGTGTTTCATAGATAATATGCGAGTGCAAAATTACAATTTGGCTTTGTACGCATTCTTCTGCCTATATTTTACGCATAGCGTCAGTCTAAATGGAGTTTGCGCCGCCTTTAGGAAAAATCAGGGACCATTTATCCAACACTGACTTGAAGGAAAATGACGTAACAGTGTTATTATACTACCTTCGCCATTTAAATTCAAGACCGTGTATGTACATCTGGAAATATACAAAACCTGAATTTTCAATGAAGATTTGGCAAGTGCTAAGAGAACGTAATCAATAAAAGTTTCCCTACCGCTTTTAAGCGTGCAAATGTTAGGGTTTCAAATGAAGGTTTTTAGGGTCAGATTTTTTTTCCCACTAAATGCCAGGTCTTTATTCACGAAATGTTATTTTGCATGTATGCTTCGTATAATAAAAGAAACTTAAGTTGTAATACGTTTTCTATTCCCCATATCTGTCAATGTAAGTGATTATTACCCATATATGTTAACGAAAGGCCTTAAAAAATGGATTTAAAGATGAGAGAGAGAGAGAGAGAGGAGAGAGAGAGAGAGAGAGAGAGAGAGAGAGAGAGAGAGACTCTGATTCTCCGGCTGTGGCCATGGTCTGTGAAAAGGAAGCGGAGGAGGACAGCAGGAAGAAGAAAAAATCCAAAGGGGTAAGCAAAACCCCCAAGGATGCTTTGCGCGTATCGTTATCTCGTCCCTTAAAAAAGGGTGAGAGCAGTAGAATCCCTCATATGAAATACGGGGGAATCAGTTTCCCCGATGACGTAGATTTTCAAACGTTGTGAGTTTTCATATAAATAAACTAGTTTGATAAAAAAAAAATGTCTAAAATAGTTTGTACTTCCTTTCATTTGATATTTTTAGCTTTTCATTGGAAGTTTGGTTGTCTGTATTCGTCACAAGATGTTTTTTTGTGTGTGTGTGTGTGTGTGTGTGTGTGTGTTCATTTGATATTTTTAGCTGTTAGGCCTTTGACTCGGGTGTGGAGACTGTGAGTGTTTCACCCTATCATTCCAAATAATTAATCAATACAAATTGCTCTTTGGTCGGTGTAGCGATTACTGTCCACGGCGTCCGGTAAGGCTTGGGACTGGTACTTAGGCCTGCCTACCTACGGGTGGAGAACGAAAGTTGAAGGGATGAACCTTTGACTCGGTGTAGAGGATGCCCGCGTTTTACCCCTATCATTACAAATAATTAGGGATTATGCGCCTGGTGCAGGGTGAGACAAGTGTAGGCCTATCAACAGGTAGCGAACGGGGGCCGCGGGTTAGCCCTTTGACTCGGCTGTAGAGACTGTCTGGGCATGTTTTACCCTTATCATTACAAATGATTAATCATTACAAATAGCCCAGGTGGGACAACGTAAAGGGTGGTAAGATGACTCAGTATTACTGTAGACGCGCTCTCACTACGTTAATGACAAAAGTTAAACCCGTTTTTTTAAAAACACCGTAAACCCGTTTTTTTTTTTGTTTTTTTTTTTTTAAACACCAACAATGTTTTGTAAACAAAAACCCTTAAATAGTGTCACACTATCTTTAATACCACTATACTACGATTTCACCCTCAATATTTGTAAACAAATTCCCTTTAATAGTAGCACACTATGATTACGTTCTCAAGGTTTTCTAAACAGTGCCACAGTTCCTGGACACGTATAAACACGTACGTACGTACGTCATTACGAAGAGTTGCTTGATAATAACAAATGGTTACGTCCTCAATGTTTTGTAAACAAATTCCCTTTAATAGTGACACACTACCGTACGGTCTTCAACTCAATGTTTGTAAACAAAAAACTTAAAATCATACTCTACTTCCGTAAACAATTTCCCTTTAATAGTTCCAGTACGTATGCCATTACGAACCCTACGACCTTCAACTCTATGTTTGTAAACAAAAATAATACTCCACTTCCATCAACACCGACCTACTGTCGAAACGAACGTCCTTCAAAGCAATGTTTGTAAACAAAACTCTTTAAAAATATTACACTTCCATCAACAGTAAGCCTCTGTGACCTTGAGTGAGTGTGTACGGCCATACCCTCTGTGACCTTGGGTGATCGTCTACGGCCATACCCTCATTTCCGGGTGATCGTCTGTGGCCACCCCTTTCTGGGGGGTGATCGTGTGTGGCCAAAATAGTACTACTTATGGTATGAGTGAAATATTACTTAGCAAGCATGAAGGATTTCCTACACAATCAATATTGCTGGTCAATTTTCTGGTATTGAAAAACTATTGAACTAATGTCTTGTTTAGAAGTGGTATTGTGCAACATACTTCAGTTTTTATCTGGCCGTCATCCCGACAAGAGGTCTGGCATTAGAGTAGAGGGAAATAAGAGCTTTATGAAGGTAAAGAGGGAATTTCTTAGAGAGAGTAAACGCCTTTTTGGGGGAACTGTCCTCGTTGTGGAAGGTTAACACGGATGAGTATAATGACGGTACCACCCCCACCCCTACCCCCCTAAAAAAGTCTATATCATTCTCCTCGAGATATATGGGAAGAGCTACCCAAAGGCAGGATTTGAAAATGTAAAAACGAAATTTAATTCATTTAGGCCAAACATCCAAAAGCAAGTCGTTGAAGATCCATTCTTCAAAGAAGTCTGGTTGAGGTTCTGGAGTTCCATGAGCCCAATATTGTGGTATTACACAGAAATGGAATTTCTTAGAGACCAGGAAGCAGAGGACTCTGACTCCACCAGTGAATTACATTTCGTAAGTTTTCTCAAAGTTTAATTGATATATTTATATATTCAAATCATAGATTTTTAATTCTGTATTCATGCGTAGTGAGAGAGAGAGAGAGAGAGAGAGAGAGAGAGAGAGAGAGAGAGAGAGAGAGAGAGAGAGAGAGAGACTAAAATCATAACATCATTGCATTTACAGAATAGTGTTGAAACCTTTTAGATTTTGTTGCAGTACGTGCATAAATGTTTGACATGGTAATTGTGTGATATAATTGCATAAGAGAATGTAATGAAATCTTGAAAAATAAGTCACTGAATTAAAAGAAAAAAATGAATAAGTTTAGCTAATATCTCTTCAGTAATACATAGCATATATAAGTACATTATAACTTCCGATTAAACAGCCAGAATAATTTAATTAAATTTACGTTATTTTACTTCTTGGTTTTCCTTGCAACTTTCTCTTTAGAGTTTAAATGCTCACGAAAAGTATCTCTGATTTTCTTTGCAAGGACTGATAAATGGTTGTTGCAAGTATGTTGCAAATCTGTTGAATTTATATTGTCACTGGATCAGCCTCTTCGTAATATTACTAATTTATTCAATGTATTCATGTGAACATCTCGTTGCTAGATAGTTATGTAGATAGCAACAGGGCAAAACAACTAATTGTGATATCTCTGGAGACAACAGAATAACCAGACTCATGACTCTACAGTGAGCTGTTAAAATACCATATGCATTTCTATTATGCATCCTGCACGACCTAATCTATACTTAAATTCTCGCTATTTTTTCCATTTACTTCAGCCTGAGCATATGGCATCTTTAGATTTTCTGTCAATGGTAAACCATTATCGCCAATAAAGACAAGTGGATTTTTTTTCATACTATTCGGCTCTGAAATATCAAATGAACCTCTCGGCGATTACACCTTCATCAGAGACCCTACCCTAATGCCTAAATCTGCAATTAAAACTATTCTTTACGTTTATTACTGCCATAAAAACTATGCTGAAATAATTCTTGTTTATCTTCTGTGGCTACAATAAAATAGGGAAATTTCCATTTGTCACCAAATTCCTCTGCCATATTTCTCCATTCATCTCCTGTGGCTGCTAGCTGTAAAGATAATAACAGTGAAAGTAAACTTTAATAATGATAGTTATATATTTATCTAACAATTTTTATGTACATATTTTTGTTACATATGTAAATAGTTATTTAAAAATCCAGAAGTTTCTTGTGAAATAGAACGACCCCATACAAAGGGGAAAAGAAAGTTAGAGGAGCAACGAGAACTTTTATCCCTTTTATGCAAACGTCTCTAATGAACTAAAAACTTTTATGAAAGACTGATATTTTCATCGGCATTGCAGGAAAGAAATTTAGCACAAGCAACATATGTTGAATGATCTCTCAATGATAATATCTTTGAGGGTTAGATAGAGAATATAAAAACTGCATTGGGACTCTGTTGTCCTTCATCAACAACCTACCACACCAGGCACTTCCAACAGCATTGCAAAATCATCAGCCACAACTGAATACAAGATAATTCCTATTGAAAATATGGCTGCACTTGACAGGTTCCAGCAGCAAAATAGAGATGCAGTTTTTTTTTCTAATATCAAATAAGTAATTTCCAAATCCAATAAAATTAATTGAGAAATAAATATATGGTTTTATTTTACCCTAATATAGTTTTGGAGGCATTCTATAATGGCCGTGCTGGTTCCAATAAAAATAACACTGATAGACTGCGGAGAAAGAGCAGTTACAGACTTCAAGTCTTCAAAAGTGTTAACTGTAGCAAGATAATGCAATGTGACTGGCAACCTTTCACTTGGGGAGATAGCTTCTCTCATGACTGTGTCTCTTTTTGAGATAAGTGGAGTCACCATAAACAATAACTTTTCGAAACATTCATTGTACATCCTTAAAAAAAATCTTAAAATTAAAACGCTCACTTAATTTTAGGTATGATAAAAGCTTTCCATGGCTATATTCATGTATCCTCTTATCCCAGTCCTTCGTCCAGTGAGATCATTTGTTTTTTAATTAAAACAAAATATCACAGCAACTGAAAACAGGTAACACACTGTCTGTAAACAGACTAGTGAGGAACTAAATATTGACCATTACAGTAGACCTATTGTATGTGAGGGTATATGATTGACGACTTAATAAATGATGACGATAATCTTTTTCCATGTTAAAAGATTGATGGTGTAAGGGCACCTTAAGACAATACTGCAACACCCATTACATATCATTTGTCCTCGTTTCAATCTAGTCTTGGGTACATGTCATATTTCTGATATGTCTTTCACACCTGAAAGTCATATTTTCAAGAGTATTGTAGGAAGCAATTCTCCAAAAGCCCACCGCTTTGATTTCCAGAGCCAGGCTGGGAGGAATAGAGCACCGACACACTCAAATTCAACAAAAACGAGAGCTTTTACAGGGTAGTACACTGACTCAAAGAATTGGGTAATTTTCTTCTAAAAATAGAAGAAGAAGAAGAAGAAGAAGAAGAAGAAGAGCCACAACGAACATGGTTCACTAACCATATCCTAATCCTTGTAAGAAGATATGTGTTGTACGTCAAGGTAAATGAACTCTATAATCATGAGAATTCTACATGTTGTTGTAGCAAGATTGCATTTTGATAGTGAGGGGTAGAAAGTTGTCTTTGGGTGCACGAGTAGACAAAGCTCCCACCTGAGAGAGTGTAGCCGTGTACTACATACTTACGAACCTTTTGTAAAAAAGTGAAAAAAAAACCCAGATTCCGAAGTCTCATTATCCGTCAACACGGGACATATTGGTGTCAGGTGTAAAAATACGTCTGTTTTTGTATGCTATGAGCGAAGTTGTTCTTCGAGCCGGTAAAATAAGAGTTCAAGATGACTATGTACGCGAGAACTAAAGCAGAAGACACTGCTACTGCGGGAGATGAAAACGGAGTAGTGTATAGCGTTGCCAATGAAGAATATAGACAGGAAATTAGAATGCAAGAATTACAAAATAAGTTAGATAATGTAGAACAGCTAATGAACAGATTCTTGGTTGAACAAGAAGAGGAGCGGCGCACAGCAACAACATATCCGACACACATGAACAAAGTCCAAACGCACACAAGTGAAAGTGCACATGCATAGCCGAGTGAAAATACGCAAATCGTAGTTCAAAAATTGCCAAAACTCCAGGCAAGTGTTAGACCTTTTGATGATCAGCGGCCTAACGAAGGGTTTCAATTGATTGAAGTGTTTTTGAGAGACTTTGAAGTAGCCACATATTCAAGTAATTAGATTGCTGAAAGATGCTCCGGCAATGGAGGTAATGTGTTGGCCACAAGAAAGTTTAAGAAGTTATACGGAAATAAAACGATGTTTGATTGAGAAGTGTGCCTTGCCTGATGCGAGAAAGGGAGACATATAAAAAATTACAAACCCAGAATCCGGGAGGGTGTATCCGTTCTTAGTTTTGCAACTCACATTTTTCTGGATTGCGATTCGTTTGCTACCCAGAGTGCTAAGCTCCCAGAAGGTGATAAAAAAGCGATTGCCCGTAAACATATTCGCAGATTAGTAAACCTGCATCTATGTGCTTATTTGTTTGATGACAATCGCTCGTCAGCAGACGTAGTGAGAGAGATACAAAGCATTTTAGACAGTTTGCCTGAAGAAAAAATGACTGGGAATAACTGACCCGATTCCAAGAAGTTGGTAGATTTGAGAGGCACTTGTCAACCCCCAAAGCGAGGTAGAGTAGAATGCAGTCAGCACGTGGGAAGATTTTTCACATTCTGGTAGTGTGGGAGAAAGGGCACCGACGAGGGGAGTGCCTCACCCAAGGATCCCCCCATTGTTACACTTGTCAGGCCTACCATCTTCTATCTCGAGAGTGCCCAGCAAAAAACATCGATGGCGGACGGGGTGTACCACACGCACACCTTCCTCCGCCCAACATCCGAGGATAAAGAAACAGAGGAAGGGGAAGACAAGGGACTTCAATGCCGCCGCCACCCCCCCACCCCGGAATGACATCACAAGCAGTAGCCGAGGAAACGCTCCCATCAATGACAGACTTAGTACAGGCACTGGTACTTCCATCAGTTCCCCGAAGCTCACCCCTGCAGCACTAGGGAGCAGAGGCATTGCAGCTAAGGCCATTGGCCCATGCCCCATATACCGTATTGGTCGGCTAGGAATTTTAGCAGTTAGGACTGTCCTGCCAGATAAATCCATTTGAGTGCAGTTCAACAAAGGTGCCAGGATTTCACTGATTAAAAAGAGATTCTCGTCAAACTCACTACAGTCAGCGCCATCCCTCGTCCTTGATACGCCAGGAGGAAATAAACTACGCATAAACCATACAACGATCATCAACTTTAAGGTGGGATCTTTGTAGTTTACACATGAATTTTTTTGTCCACCTCATCTTGTGAATTCCAGGAATTGAGCTATTTAAGGAATAGATTTAATCTCTAATATTCAAATATGATATTTTTGGGGGAAAATAACAATAACAGTAAAAACAGGAGGGAACATTTTACCGATAGAAAGTCATGAGAGGTTAAGTGCTTGTGCGGGCCTGGAGAGACATTTAAACCTCCAGTGGTGATGTGGGGTATCCCATACCCCAGGTGGTGTTTATATATATATATATATATATATATATATATATATATATATATATATATATATATATATATATATATATATATATGTATCTTACATATGGCAGCAGTGATAGGGCTATCCATCCAAGCAATTTCTCAGCACACTCCACTGAGCTAATGCAAAACTCTACTCATTTACTTGTTGACCAGTGAGGACTGTAAACACTTTATTTGCGTCTGGGGTATAACATACCCCACCACACCATTCCCAACATCATATATCAAGAGGTATATTATTATTATAATTGTTTATTTTACTTAGCTATCATTATATTTGAAAGGTTGATAATTTCTCATAGAAAAGTGTATATTACTGTCAATTGATCAAACATTTTTCTGTTAGTCTATGGTTTTGAAGTAAGAAAATGATTTTTTTTATTTCATATTCACAATGGACTATGAAAGACAAATATAAAAACGAAAGATATGGTTGAGAGATAACTAGATAGAGAAGATACAGAATCATTTCTTGATGAAGAACCAGATGTAGAGGAATGTGAACTCTATAATCATGACAAGTCAACAGAATCTAACCATTCAGCATGTTGTTGTAGCAAGATTGCATTTTGATAGTGAGGGGTAGAAAGTTGTCTTTGGGTGCTCGAGTAGACAAGGCTCCCACCTGAGAGAGTGTAGCTGTGTACGGTGTAATTACGAACCTTTAGTTATAAAGTGAAAAACCCATGTTCCGATGTCGCATTGTCTGTCAACATGGGACAACCATACACACGTTAGGGTTCAAATATACCATATATCGGACTGTCAAAACTGATATCCCCTTGATGTTTAGATGATACTCAGGACGTAGAGTAATAAACCATAATCAAGTGAGCTGGGACTAATTACATTAATGGAGAATGTGATGCAAAATACATTACGGGGAGCAGTGATGTATACTGTGAAGGTTGAAATAAGGATCTTCATATTCGAAGCAAAAGAATGAATAAAGCAAACATCCGACAATATCATTTGTCTATATTACTTTTAACACATAACCTAACTAAATAAAGGAGCAAGGATATGAAAAAGAATAATTTGATCTAATTTCTTTTTATACATAAAATGACAGCTATATTAGCATATGTAGAATAATGTTAGTGGAATTAAGTCGAAATCAAGTAATAAATGTGAAAATCTCAGCTAAAAAATAAAAATGTTTGTCAATCATAATATGACAAATAAATGTGTTCAAATATGTAGTAATATGACCTGAGACGACTAGTCTCTAAAGAAAATAATATACAATGACTAGTACAAAAAAATAACATAATGGCCTCTCCAGTGACATCCTAGAAATACAACAAGGGGCAATGATGCACCTGTCACCAGCGATGCTATTTTTTTTTATCTCTCTCTCTCTAAATGGTGATATCTGGAATCTCTCAGATAAAATTGTGTAAATCAACTGAAAATACCATCAGCCAAGTACCCGGGTGACACCGAAAAAAAAAAAAAAAAACCGGTCATCACCCAAAAACGAATAACTTCCAAAATATTTATTTAGATTGACACAAAACTTTAGCTACATTAGGTCAAGCCAGTGTAGCACACATATCCAATGTTTCAAGTCTTTACCAAAAAAACTCTTTGTTTTGCTGGCTCTCCAAAATGTGCTCCAAATGAGCTTCATGGCGCTGCAGGCACATTTGGATCCGGCAGGCAAAGGTCTTGATGACCCTCCCGCATTCCTCCCTTGGGATCACTTTTATTGCTGCTGTGATTGCTGCCTTCAGGTAATGGATAGTCTGGGGGTTGTTCCATATACCCTGTCCTTAAGGTATCCCTGGAGAAAAATCTGGGGGGTTCAGGTCCGGTGAATGTGATGACCAATTTGGGTCACACCTGCGGCTGAACAGTCGGTCAGGGAAACGCTGCTGTAGCCATGCCAATGATTCGTTTGAAGTGTGGGGGGTGGCACCATCCTACTGGAACCACTGGAGGACCATGACGATTTCTCTCCGTTGACAAAGTGCTGTCCAAAACTTGCCAAGCACCTGGACACATCACTCGGTGTTGATTGTCACAGACAGCTCGTTGTTGTCCTCGAACCAGAATGGTCCAATGATGCCATGTTTGGAGATGGCTTCCCTGGCAGTGCCCTTCACCAAGTGTAATGGCCGTTGTAGACAGTGCTTAGTGGGTGTGCTACCTCAAAAGATATTGTTCTTTGAGGTCACGTGACTTGACAACAGAAAATGAATTGCAATTGAGCGGCATGGATAGACTTCGACCGAAAATAGGCCTTAACTATAAATGTCTTTT
>NC_090758.1:44748622-44756122 GCF_036898095.1 Palaemon carinicauda
TGACCAAGTTGTGGAATTATCTCTCTAATTGGGTGATGGAATCGCTAGAATTTCAAAGTTCAAACTTGCAGCAACTTTTTTCAATTTGAACGGGGTGACATAAGTTGTTTTATAGTTTGTATCTGAAACATCTGTTTTAATATTGTTCATGTTTTAGAAATGTTTTATTTTTTTGTTCATTATTTTCTTATTGTTCATTTAATAATAATAATAATAATAATAATAATAATAACAATAATAATTAATACTCACTGCTTTTTCAGCCTAGGTCTCATCAGATTTGTTTCTGTCCCAAGTCTTGATGCAACTTCATCTGCATCCTAAAGTAGCCTTTGCGTCTGGTGGATATTGTGTCTTTTCGGCAGCGATCACAATTTTGTCTTTTTTTTTCTGTCTCCACTGAATCACAACTATGAAAATGCTCACCTTTTCATTACAATTATAGCAATTTATGTTATTTAAAGTTGTCTTTAATCATCCATTGCTATTATCTACTTCACATCAACATGCAATTGTACATGGAGTTGCATAATCTATTTCATATATAAATCGATTACAGCTTACTATGTCTCATTCACTCCAATAAAAGGATTTCTCTGATGTTTTAATGTATAATTACTTAAAATGCTCAATTTCCATTTTTTGCTTGATACCATGACTATCTTATGGCTTTTAGAGGCACATCAAATGCTCTTCACTTAAACTACTCATCAATTAAACTACTCATCACTCAAATAGTTTGGCTGATAATGACCATCGCTAAAAACGACTTTGCTTAAACGTACTTTATCAAACAGGTATAGAAGCGGATATAAATTGTGGTCTCAACACCAACTTGTAATTTAATGATGTCAATGGAAGTAGAGTTATTCATATAGCTTTATTTCTTAGTAGTTTTTCCTACTCAAGAATATATTTTTGTAAAAAAATCACATTACTATTTGTGATTGGTTAAAATACGCTGGTTTAACCAATTCAAATGACTCGCTGTTTAAGAAGACTCACAAAGTTATTTGAAACTAGTTTCTAAAGTGGATTTCTATAATCTACACACTTCTGCACCACATGGATTAAAACTAAACTGTGGTTAGTGCAACTTCTACCTTACAGCTTTTCATCATTCTTACTCTTTAGTCTCTCTAGATTGAGCATGCTATATATCATCATCAAACTATTTTCCCTGTTTGGGCTGCTAGGCTTATAGCATCTTGCTTTTCCAACAAGGGTTGTAGCTCAGCAAGTAATAATAATAATAATAATAATAATAATAATAATAATAATAATAATAATAATAATAATAATAATAATAATAATAATAGTAATAATAATAATAATAATAATAATAATAACAATAATAATAATAATAATAATTAACGTAAGTGTGATTCCTCTGTAATTATTGCAATCAGTCAGGTCTCCTTTGACTTTGCCATTTCCACAAACACTTCTAGCTCCCATTCAACACGTTTTGCCTCTTCCCGCTACATCCTATAAAATAATCTTGTAAGTATTCCGGAAGTCATTTCATCTTCAGCCAATATCATCTCAGCAGTTATTTCATCGTAGTCAGGGCTTTTCATCTCTTCAGGGTTTTGAGGATAGTTTCGACTTCAAACAAACTGAATTCAGTCATGGGCACATCAAGGTGTTCTTTAGCCTCAGGTATATCAATCAGGCGACTCTCCGCTTCATTGAAATCACTCCTCAATCAAATGGACCTAGTTTGAAATTATTCAACCCTCTTATGTGCCTTGAGCTGATTGTCGTGATGTTCTTCAGTGGAAAGAAACAATTGAAAGAGTTACTTTGTGTCAAATACGTACCCTGAACATTCTGGAAACAACAAAGAAAAAAGCGTAAATATCAGGAGAAAGCGTCGGTCTTTCGTCATCCAAGACAATTGCAACAACAATTCTGGTGGATGCATAAAATTTGAAAAGAAGTCAGATCAGTCTAGAAAGAAATAAGAAAATAAATATAAAACACCAGAGAACAGCTTCTAATTATGGTTATTGATGGAGAGAGCAGCTGCCTCTTTTGCTCATTGAACCTATGCCAACACCAATGAAGAAGGCCAACACGTCTTCATCAGAAGCTTGATATGTTATCATGCTAGCATCACCAAAAAGTCCAGATATGGTTCAATGATTGAGGCTAAAGGCTAGGAGACTACAACTATTACACCTAAAGTGTCAAAGGAATACATATGTTTTAAAATGCTAATGGAAGGCCAGTAATGAAAACTTTTGATTGGTGCATTATAGGTTTATTCTTATTGCTGGTAAGGTAGTGCTTCATACAAAAGCCTGTTTATTTTGACTTATGGTGAAAATATTGACTTTTTTTAATGAAAAAGGCAAAAGGGAAAGAAAAATTACATATAGCCAGGTAATAATCAAATAAACATTTGATAATGTTATCAAACATGCTAAGGATAGTATGATTTGAATCAATTATAGGCAAAACTACTTAATTCAAAACCAACTAATAAGTTTCATTATGAAGTGAGCATTGAAGAAATATTGACACAAATTATTAGGCACTATAAAATTAATGAAAAAAAAAATATTATTAAATTCTAAAGCCCATTTAAATGTGCACCCATGATCTATAATTTTACCAGATATAGGCACAGAATTTCAAATGTATAATCAAAACCATTCTCTTCTATATCCTAGGTATTGAAATTCAAATAAAGTATTTAAGGGGGTTTTGACATTCATAGCCAACACATTTTGTTCATTAGGAGTTTCATGGGCGACAAAGTCCTCCTAGCTAAAATGGTGAAGTAAAGTCAAATAATTCACTGGTATAATGAAATTCCCATGGAGTACTGTATATCACGGTGATATTAGAGGCATAGCTTACCCCAACATATAATCCTTTTACAGGCAGAGCCTACTCCAACATTTACAGTATATTTTATTACAGGCATAGCCTACCCCGAACATATGTGGCTTATTACAGGCATAACCTATCCCAAACATATATAGCCCACAGGATAAAAGCAAGGCTAAGCTTATTCAAATTTTCAACAGGTAGCCTAGGCTAATAGGCCAAGTTCATAATCCATACATTGTTGTATATCAGCTGAAGTATTTCCTGATTGACTTGACATATTTTCAGTAGCCTAGCTAAAGCAATGAGGGCTAGGCCTTTGAAAGCAGGGCTTGATGTTCATAATTAGTTGAATTCTTAATGTATCAATATATAATAAATTATAACGCTGGAATCACTATTGTAAGCATTCATGACAATATCAGTACTATATTTCATTGAAAATTAGAATAACCTTCGAGTTACGTCTGGTAACCCAGCCACTGAGGAAGGACTAGCCCGAGTAAATGGGGAGGGATGGTGGCAGGAAAGGCATCCGGCCATGAAAAATATGCCGAAACCAATATGGCTAGTGGAGATTGTGAGATTAGAATTAATGCTAGGGTATTCCCCCTAGGCGAAGCGTTGGGACCCCACCCAATCGCTCCAAAAAATCGGCAAGGGTTACCCAGTCATGGGTGGGCTAGGTTAAAGAGGGAAGCTCGGAGAAAAATATCTGAGGAGAGGATGAGAGTAGCAACTCTGAATGTGTGGACAATGACTGGAAAATGGCGAGAGCTGGTTGACCTCATGAAGAGAAGGAAGATTGGAGTGCCGTGTGTGCAGGAAGCCAGGTGGAAGGGAAATAAGGCAAGAGAACTAGGCGAAGGTTGTAAATGTTACTACAGTGGAGCAAATATGGAAGGAAGAAATGGTGTGGGAATGATATTATCGAAAGATCTGAAGAAAAGTGGTGTGTGCCTATGCCATGCAAACTGGATGTACAGAGGAAGAGAAGGATACATTCTGGGAGGAGATGGACCAGGAGCTTAGTATAATTCCTGCAAGGGAAAGGGTAATTATAGGAGATCTGAATGGCCACTTGGGGATTAGTAGGGAAGGGATAGAGAGAGTGCTTGGGGGTTGGGGTGTGGCGAGAGAAATCATGGGGGAGAAAGAGTGATTGATTTTACACTGGTTTTTGACCAAGCAATGACCAAGAACTTTTTTTGAGAAAATGATTAACACATTTTCGGTAGCGGTGGCAGGGAGAGCCAGATAGATTTGCTGCTGTGTAACAGAGACCATCTGATGGAGGTTAGAAACTGCAAGGTGATAAATGGGGAGAGTGAAGCAGCGCAACACAGGTTAGTGGTAATTGATTGCAGACTAAGGAATTGTAGGAGAAGTAAAAAGACGAAAATGAACCCAAAGATTAAGTGGTGGCAATTGAAAGAGGCAGAACTGAGAGTCTTGTTTAAGGAAAGAGTGCTGGAAGCAGTAAGGTTACTTGAGGATGTACAAGAATGATGGACCGAGAAAAGTAAAGTGATTCTAAGGATCGGTGGAGAAGTACTTGGAAAGTAATCAGGAAGAAGACCCCCAAATGATAAAGAATCGTGGTGAAATGATGAGGCGCAAGAACGGGTAAAAACTAAGAAGGAAGCCAAGAAGAAGGAAGCTCTATCAAGACAAGAGCAGGATAAAGGAATCTATAAGCAGACAAAGAAAAAAGCAAGAAGACCTGTGGCAAAGGTGAAGGCAGAGATATTAAAGGAAGTCTATAAAGAGATGGAAACACCAGAAGGAGAGAAGAAAATATTACGAATTGCTAAGGCCTGAGATGCTGCATCTAAAGACCTGACGCAGATAAAGCAAATAAAAGATAACAGTATAATTCTAGCAGAAGAGAATGAAATTAAAAGAAGGTGGGAAACTTATTTTGAAGAACTATTGAATGAGGAGAACCCAAGAACAGTATTTGAAGATGGACTCCCGAACGAGGCAGTTACCATAGGAATGACTAGAAGAGAAGTAAATCAAGCAGTAAAGAAGATGAAAAATAGTAAAGCTGCAAAACCGGATAATATACCATTAGAGGTATAGAAGAGTCTTGGAGAGGAAGGCATAGATATCTTGTGGGACCTAACGCAATAGATCTTCAATCAGGAAAAGATGCTAGAGGAATGGAGAGGATGCTTAATCATCTCCATCTATAAGGGGAAGGTAGACATTAAGGAATGTTGCAACTACAGAGGCATAAAGTTGATAAGCCATACTATGAAGATATGGGAGAAGATCAATGAGAAGAAACTCAGAGATGAGACAACACTTGGTGAGGAACAATTGGGATTCATGCCTGGAAGAGGGACTGTAGATGTAATATTTTCTTTGAGGCAGATGATAGAAAAACAAAGGGAGAAACAGAAAGTATTACATATGGAGAAGGCATACAATCGAGTACCACTTCAGGAACTGTGGAGATGTATAAGAGAAAAGGGAGTCCCCGCGAAATATGTAAGAATCACCCAAAATATGTATGCGCGGGCAGAAGCAAATGTTAAGAGCAGTATAGACTTAACAGAAAGTTTCCCATTAAATGTGGGACAACATCAGTGGTCTGCAATGAGCCCTTGCCTATTTGATCTGGTCATGGATGTAGTAATACAAGGTATTAGAGATCAGTCTCCTTGGTGTATGCTTTTTGCTGATGATGTTATACTGTGTTGCACTAGGCGAGAGGTAGTAGAAGAGAAACTGGAGGAGTGGAGAAGAGAAATGGAAATTAGAGGATTGAAGATCCATAGGAAAAATACAGAGTATTTGAGATTGAAAAATGGGGAGAATGAAGAAGTTAGTTTACAAGGAGACAGATTGAAAAGAGTTGAAAATTTCAAGTATTTAGGATCAACAGTCGCAGAGGATGGGGATTTGGGGGTAGAAATAAACCACAGAATACAAGCAGGATGGAAGAATTGGAAAAAAGTGTGAGGAGTACTATGCGACAGGAAAATAGGGGTTAAGTTGAAAGGTAAAGTACAAAAGATAATTGTGAGACCGCCAATGATATATGGAGCGGAGACGTGGTCAATAAAAAAGACAGAAGAGAAGAATCTGGATGTAGCAGAGATGAGAATGTTAAGATAGATGTATGGGGTGCCAAGAAGAGATAAGATACGGAATAAGGTAATTAGGGGTACCACAGGAGTTAGAGAACTATCAGATAAGATCCAAGAAAATAGACTGAGGTGGTATTGTCATGTCATGAAAAGAGAGGAACAGTGTATTGAGAGGAGAGTGATAGTAATGGAGGTACAGGGAACCAGAAGGAGAGGGAGACCAAAGCGAAGGTGGATGAACTGTATCAAGGATGACCTTCAATCAAAGGGATTAGACAGTGATGAAGTGTGGGACACAGGTATATGGAGAATATTGACCAGAAACATCGACCACACATAAATATGGGAAGGGATGCAGACAAAGAAAATTCGAGTTATGTCTGTTGGAAACTTACATCAAACTTTAATCACAAAATCCTTAACTATCAGAACTTAATTCAGCAAGATCTATTATTACAGCAAAGCTTTCATCTACACATACACCGAATAGTCTGGCATATTCTTTACATATTCTCCTCTGTCCTCATACGCCTGACAACACTGAGATTACAAAGAATTTCTCTTCTCTCAAGGGGTTAACTACTGCACTGTAATCGGTCAGTGGCTACTTTCCTCTTGGTAAGGGTAGAAGGGACTCTTTAGCTATGGTAAGCAGCTCTTCTAGGAGAAGGACACTCCGAAATTAAACCATTGTTCTCTAGTCTTGGGTAGTGCCATAACCTCTGTACTGTGGCCTTCCTATGCCTTGGGTTGGAGTTCTCTTGCTTGAGGGTACACTCGGGCACACTGCTCTCTCTGGTTTCTCCTCCTCTTCTTTTGCTAAACTTTTTATGGTTTATATAGGAAATATTTATTTATAAATTATTGCAGCTCCTAAAATAATTAATTTTTTCCTTGTTTCCTTTCCTTACTGGGCTGTTTTCCCTGTTGGAGCTCCTGCACTTACAGCATCCTGCTTTTCCAACTAGGGTTGCAGCCTAGCAAATGATAATAATAATAACAATGATAATTTAGTTAAGAATATCCAATAACATTCTTGGCACTTTCATATGAATGAATTATATGTATTCACATAATATTACATGGCTGGCGTATCTTGTTTCACATAAAGGCGCTATGAATATATAAACAAAACACCAAGCTACATTTTCTTACCTTGGCAAAAAAAAAGGATATCTAATGAATGATAAACTCCACTCAGATTGTACGAATTCCAAATATGTGTTACATGAACGGTGATGTTAGCGATGGTCACCTTGTCAAGCTCTTTGATTTGAACATGTTTAGGTGAGACTAGTTTAGTCCAACTTATACATGGCATATGCATAAACCAAAAGACAGTATAATTATTGAGATTGTTTATATTGAGAACCAGTTAGAGTTTCATTTCAAAGTCGCTGTCTGCATAATGCTGAAATTTTGCTTCGATTTTGAGCATTAAAAAAAAAGAGAGTCATTTCAACTTGATAGCTGGTGATGTGAAACTAGTTTTAAGTGACTCTGGGAGTCACATTTAGGGGGAGTCATCCCAACCGTCTCTGAGAGTCACATGTAGTAGGGTCCT
>NC_090758.1:44761122-44773622 GCF_036898095.1 Palaemon carinicauda
ATTACTGGAATATAAAAAGGTTTTAGCATTATTCTAATGTATTATATTTTCGAAAATATATAATTTATAATGAATAATAGTAATGATAACAATAAAGATAATAATAATAATAATGACAATATAGAAAACATTTTCAAAACTTTTCTAAAGAAAAACAATTTTATTCTTTTCATTTGTTTCTATAAGAATAATACGTACAAATTCTATTTTTTCCTTCAATTCATTTAAGTGACTCCGAAGTCTTTTTCTTAAAATCGTACCTCAACTTTTTATCTCTTCCTCAACGTCCACCACAATTATAAATTCCTTCTCTTCTCACAAGAGGTTGACTGACGCTGTTCTAACATGTCAACTTCTCTTGAGCCCAACAGATGATGATGAATAACATCCCAATGTATCAGTTAGTCAGTCAGTCAGTCAGTACATCTGATATATAAAAGGAAACAGCATCAATTACAGAGTTCAAGCGCATCGCATCTCTGCAACAGAAATCTTGTTTTGATATATGTTTACTCTGATCCTTAATTGCCAAACGAAATCGATCAACTATATTAACATGATTCTGTAATGCAAAACAGATAGATTCAATATTATATATAGTTAGTTGCAGGATTGAAGTTTCACATACGACACTTAACATGTAAGTTTATCGAAAATTATTTAGTTCTGATAAACAATTTTGCATTGATCAATTACTTAATATAAAAAGCATGGGAAAATAAAGGAGTTGTAGACAAGAGACTCTATACAAAAGAAGAGGAAGATGACTCTAGAGAAGGACAAAGTTAAGGAACGACTCTGTCTGGTAATTACCGTCATCAATCCGAGATAGGCAATGTAGACCTTTCTGGGAGCTGAACCTTGATGTCAGATTCGGGTTCCAGAATGCAGATAATGTCTGCCAAATCGTTAACAGAAACTTGCCCCTCCCGCTCATGTGCTTGATGGATGCAGAGTGCCCATCCTCCAAAATAGAATCCCTAGACGAGGAGAGCCACCAGAGAGTCAGAGTGAATAAACCCTGCACCCTGTTCCGCGAGGCCTCGTTTGGAGCCTCTCTTAACGATCCTGTCCTCTGAAGCCCTAGGTAAGGTGTAGCTCAGGTCTTTGCGAGGAAGGACTCACTGAGGGTAGGGGGGACATGTTCGGATGACCTCTCACCAAAGGGGTGATGCAAGCACCATTAGAGGAGACGAAGGAATATCCAAAGAGAAGATTCTCACTTGATCATTTCTCTGCCGATACATTATAAATACGAAAAAAAAAACAGTTAATTTTGGAAAATAGAGTTTTAAAATGCGTCTTGTTCAATAATTAATGGTAAATCTGGTATATAAATGCAATGCCTTAAAAACACTATAAGGAGATACCTTTCACGACTATTATCTCAAGACAATAATAAATTGTCTGAAAACCTAGAAACAATGTTTACTTCTTATTGTAAAAACTAACTAATTAGAGACAAAACAGAAAAAAGAACCACAATCTGTAGTTATCTTAGACATTTGGTCATAATTACTCCTGTGTTCCTCCCATTACTTCTCTTTGTCTGCTTGAGAAGAAGAGAGACACACTCGATGTATTCTACCTTTGCCTGTTTCACGCGGATATAAATAAAGATAATTTTAACATAATCAAATTTGATATTCCTTTTTGTAAAGAAAGAAAAAGTTCTCGAATGTAAGAAGATTCATATTAGGCTTAATCGTATAATTTCTTTTCGAGATTTATATTCAATAGGAATAAAAGTAATGAATGTTAACGTTACTCTTCTCAATAAATATATTTGAAATATCAACTCGAAATATTACTTTTTCTGTTTATTTCATTAGGAGTAGTAACTGCAAATCTTACTCTTTTCATTCAATTTTTCAAAAGTAGTAACTCCTTATCATATCCATTTCATATGATTCATTAAAAGAATAAGTCAAAATTCTTACCTTGAAAATCCTACATCATCCTATTTTTCTCTTCTCCAATGTCCTTCAGCTCTGTGTTCCTTCTCTTCTGATCAGATGTTGACTCAATGGGTCTGACAGACGCTGGTCTAACATTTCAGCTTTTCTTAGGTCCAGCAGATGACGATGAACAATCTCCCTCTGCACCAGTTAGTCAGTCAGTCAGTCTTTTGTTCTACCAGTTCATCTGATCTGCAATTGAAAATAGCATCAATATATGAGGGCATTACAAACTGCAAGTGTTTTACAAAAGACAGAATCTCTGCAATAAACAGCTTAGTTTGATGTTCCTTTAATTTGATCATTAAATGGAGAAATAAATTGATTACCTATAATTATATTATTCTTGAGCAGCAAAGCAGATCCATTTTAATATATAAGTTCATAAAAATTGATTTAATTCTGATAAGTTTACTTCAATGTTACAACTAATCATATATAGAACAAGACATTACACAAAGAACTCACCTGTCAGACTGTTATTGAGATTATTTTTTTTTTCTTTTATTGCCTGGCGTTGTCCCTTTGAAGGACTTTGTAAGGATATTGTCTTTGTTCACCTCCCAAGAGAGAGAGAGAGAGAGAGAGAGAGAGAGAGAGAGAGAGAGAGAGAGAGAGAGAGAGAGAGAGAGAGAGAGAGAGAGAGAACTTTTTCCTGAAGAGCTTTTGCTCTACAGACTCCGTCCAGAACTTTAAGGGAATATTAGGGACATATCATATAACATTATCAATGGAGATTAGTATAAAATGAATATAAATTGAAAGTTGATGAAAACACAATATTTATCATTCACAGATTCATTTATGATGAGCTCCACTATTACATATTACTTACCATCACCTCAACCATCTCCGTCAAGATCACTTAAATAGATTTTGCTTTCATTAATAGATAATAGACAATGTTTAGTGTGAATCTTAGTACATTCAAGTTTTGCTATATTTTGATAAGAATATGTCATTATATAAGTCATACACTAATTTGTTAATTAAAATATTAATTATATATGAACAATAGCACAAAAGAAAAGTTTTGAAGATATATAAAAGAAAAGAGAACAAACAGTAGAATGAACATAGTAAAAGTTTCCAAAAACAATAGATTTTTGTGAAACGATATTAATTGTTCCCTGACATATATATATATATATATATATATATATATATATATATATATATATATATATATATATATATATATATATATATATATATATATATATATAAAATCCCATTCCAATCAAGAAATGACCTCAATGATCTAAAAGTTATCTAATCATTATAAGAAGTTGGTTAAACCTGAATCCTTTAGTGACAGATTATGAATTAGAATTTGGTGATTAACTTTTCGACACATTTGTTTCACAACTATAGGGTCAGATGATATTGCACTTCTTCATTTTCTTTTTAGTTGAAACCCCATGGATCGCCAGTCGTCTTCATTGCTGTATGACTCTCGTTAAATCAATACTGCTCCATGATACTTATTCGCCTCAGGGATCGTCATCATTTTCTCTCTATTAGAATTACACAAGGAACATCTCTGCATAAGTCATCCTACCGAGCAAAGAAGAAAACACCATTAGGAAATAGGCTTTGGTTGTGTGCAATGACTCAGCAAAAAAAGCTAACGAAATATGGCATAGGATATGATGAGGAAATTTTTTTTTTTCTAAAGAGAAAGAAATAATGAAAGTGAAAGAAAGGAGAATTGAAGCGAGCCATAAATACTGATATTCAAACAAACATAATCAGATATTCTAATCAAATGATAATGAGCAGAATAATAAGAAAAAAGTGAAGATAATAATTATGTGGAAATTGCTCTACACATTAACACCTCTCTATCATCCACACAACGACATTCTCTGGAAATGTCTCTGATGCCATTAATGAAGATACAAAGGAATATCAAGTGATCGAATGAGGAAAAGAAAAAAAAAAACTATTATTATTATTATTATTATTACTATCCAAGCTACAACCCTAATTGGAAAAGCAAGATGCTATAAGCCCAGGGGCTCCAACAGGGAAAAATAGCCCAGTGAGGAAAGGAAATAAGGAAATAAATAAATGAAGAGAACAAATTAACAATAAATCATTCTAAAACAAGTAACAACGTCAAAACAGACATGTCATATATAAACTATTAACAACATCAAAAACAAATATGTTATAAATAAACTATAAAAAGACTCATATCCACCTGGTCAACAAAAAAGCATTTGCTCCAACTTTGAACTTTTGAAGTTCTACTGATTCAACCACCTGATTAGGAAGATCATTCCACAACTTGGTAACAGCTGGAATAAAACTTCTAGAATACTGCGTAGTATTGAGTCTCGTGATGAAGAAGGCCTGGCTATTAGAATTAACTGCCTGCCTAGTATTACGAACAGGATAGAATTGTCCAGGGAGATCTGAATGTAAAGGATGGTCAGAGTTATGAAAAATCTTATGCAACATGCATAATGAACTAATTGAACGACGGTGCCAGAGATTAATATCTAGATCAGGAATAAGAAATTTAATCGACCGTAAGTTTCTGTCCAACAAATTAAGATGAGAATCAGCAGCTGAAGACCAGACAGGAGAACAATACTCAAAACAAGGTAGAATGAAAGAATTAAAACACTTCTTCAGAATAGATTGATCACCGAAAATCTTGAAAGACTTTCTCAATAAGCCTATTTTTTGTGCAATTGAAGAAGACACAGACCTTATTTGTTTCTCAAAAGTAAATTTACTGTCGAGAATCACACCTAAAATTTTGAAAGAGTCATACATATTTAAAGAAACATTATCAATACTGAGATCCGGATGTTGAGGAGCCACCGTCCTATACCTACTTACAATCATACTTTGTTAGGATTCAACTTCATACCCCATAATTTGCACCATGCACTAATTCTAGCTAAATCTCTATTAAGGGATTCACCAACCCTAGATCTACATTCAGGGGATGGAATTGATGCAAAGAGAGTAGCATCATCTGCATATGCAACAAGCTTGTTTTCAAGGCCAAACCACATGTCATGTGTATATAGTATGAAAAGTAATGGGCCAAGAACACTACCCTGTGGAACACCGGATATCACATTCCTATAATCCCTATGGTGCCCATCAACAACAACTCTTTGAGATCTATTACTTAAAAAATCAATAATAATGCTAAGGAACGACCCACCCACTCCCAACTGTTTCAGTTTGAAAACAAGGGCCTCATGATTAACACGGTCAAAGGCAGCACTAAAATCAAGGCCAATCATACGAACTTTCCGACCACAATCAAGGGATTTCTGTACAGCATTGGAGATTGTAAGAAGGGCATCACATGCTCCAAGGCCTTTACGAAAACCAAATTGCAAACTAGGGAGTAGATGATTACCTTCAGCAAACCTGTTAAGACGTTTTGCCAGAAGACGTTCAACAACTTTAGATAATATGGGAGTTATGGAAATTGGGCGGTAATCAGTGGGACTTGAGCTACCACAAACACATTTACATAGAGGAGTAACATTACCAATTCTCCAACTAGTGCTAAAAGCTCCTCTTCTTGCTAACTTGCGCAAAATAACAGATAACTTTGGAGCTAAGAAATCTGCTGTCTTTATAAAAAACAAAGGAAAAATACCATTTGGGTCTACACCTCCATAGGCATCAAGGTCCATCAACAGAGCTTTAATCTCACGAGATCGAAAAGCTAAACTAGTTAGTTTAGCCTCAGGAAAACAGGAATGAGGAAGTTCAAGTTTTTCATTACTCTGTTTACTGTCGAAAACATCAGCCAAAAGGGTTGCCTTTTCCTTTGGACAGTGAGTGACAGAGCCATCTGGTTTGAGTAAAGGAGGAACTGTTGCATCTACACCAAAGAGTGCAGATTTAAGGGTAGACCACCATTTATGTTCCTGAGTTGTACCAGAAAGTGTTTCTTTTATGGTTAAATTGTACTCCTTTTCAGTTGAGGCATAAACTCTCTGAGCAAAAGCTCGAAGCTGAGTATAGTTGCTCCAGGTCAAATCTGATCTGTTACCCTTCCAAAGAGGATAGGCCTCCTGTTTCTCCAAATAAGCACGTCTACAATCATCATTGAACCACGGTTTGTCCTTCACTCGGTACCTTAGCACACGAGAAGGGATACGCCTATCAATTATGTTGACTAGATTCTCATTCAAAGGGACAACAGGATCTGCACTATCATATAATTGTGACCAATTCAAGCACAAAAGATCATGCAAAATCCCATTCCAGTCTGCTTGGGATTTCATATAAATTTTACAAGAATATGATATATCAGGGACAGGCTGCTCAGTCTTCACTAATAATGAAATCAAGGCATGATCAGATGTCCCGACTGGAGAACCAACCTTACTAGTTATAACGCCAGGGGAGTCAGTGTATACGAGGTCCAAGCAATCACCAGACCTGTGAGTAGCTTCATTTATGATTTGCTCACAGCCTGATTCAGAGGCAAAGTCTAAAGCTCTTAAGCCATGGCGATCGGTAGGAGAGATAGAACTTAGCCACTCCCTATGGTAACCATTAAAATCACCAACAAAGACAAAAGAAGCCTTTCTATCATCTTGTATCTTAGCCATAATGGTAAGAAGACAATCGAAGATAGAATCATCTATGTCTGGATTCCGGTAGATCGAACACAAATAAAAGTTGTTATGCCTGCCACAAACTTTTATTACCTGAATCTCATGACATCCACATTGATAGCAGGACTTATGAGAAGCAGGGTACTCGGTCCTAATATACACCGCCATTCCCCTGGCCCTAGGGATGGCATCACGTTTCAACATTATTGGCTTCTTAAAACCAGTTATAAGGAGCTCAGATGAGTGCCTCATATTAGAAACCAAAGTTTCTGAGCACAAAAGAATATCATACTGTCTGGACGCAACTGTAAGGTCTTGGATATTTGCATGAAGACCACGAATATTGCAATACAGAAGACGACATTGACGAAATCTAGGACGTACTGGTCCCGGATTTCGCTCAATGTCTCCAGACAGCATAAGAATTAATAGAAATAAAAAAGAGACATCATACTTAAAAACTAGATTAACAAGAATTATAACAAAAACAATACGTACAGAATTATAAACAAAGTGATTGATGATACCCATAGCCTATAGTAAAAAGTCGGAAAAACTGGTCAACATGGAGGAGCCGATACACCATGCAAGGCTAAATACCCTCCAGGATAGCCACTTCAACTGAAGGGAGGACAGTAAGGATGGTTTTGAGAAGAAAAAGAATCAGAAAAAGGAAAAGACAATCTCTTGATAAACCACCAGGCATCCATGGCCCTTCTATTAAGCCTGCCCAACACACCATTTCAAAAAAACAAGAGGAAGGGAAAAAAAAATAAGATAGAAGAGTGTGCCTGAGTGTACTAATAAGAAACAAATCATAGACCGAAACCAAAAGAAAAATAGTTTGGAAACTTGGCTTACAATGAATACAGATTAGTTATCTAAGCTCATCACCTGCTGAAAGGTTCAAAACGTTGGTTGAGAGAGAGAGAGAGAGAGAGAGAGAGAGAGAGAGAGAGAGAGATATGAAGATGATGCCTAAATAGCGTGACGATCATTAACAATTAGACCTATGATATAAAAAAATTACCCGATTTAATAAAATAAATCAGTTTTTTAGGCCCATGGTCTGCTTAGAGAGAGAGAGAGAGAGAGAGAGAGAGAGAGAGAGAGAGAGAGAGAGAGAGAGAGAGAGAGAAGCCTAAATACAATGAAGACCATGAAAAATATGACCTATATGAAAAATTACCAGACCTAATAATAGACATTACTTTTTCAGGCCTATAGTCTCTGAGAGGCTTAAGACGAATGTTAAGAGAGAGAGAGAGAGAGAGAGAGAGAGAGAGAGAGAGAGAGAGAGAGAGAGAGATAAAAATCGTACAATACTGATGAAGAAGGAGAAGAAAAAGAAGAAGCAAACTCACCATCCAACATATCCACATCCGGTGGATTCCTTTGCCTTAAGACTCATCTCTCTAAGTAAGGCTTCGTCATCTGGTCGTTCATCTTCTCGGAAACAGATGTACTGTCTCACCCTGACTCCCTTCAAGGAATTCATCATTGGGAGGAGGAAATCCCGAGGACTCCTCCTCTTCTTGGAACACCAAGGAAAGAAGATTGAAGTGAAGGATCTGTTGGGAAGAAGAAGAAGGAAAAGAAGAAAAATCGGATGAAATGAATGGAAAGGAAAAGGAAATGATGTCGATGATATTTTTAATTATTGTTTTATTGACATCTTGTTTTGTTAAGATAAACAAGTGCCTCCAGACACACACACACACACACACGCACCTTCACGTACACAGTATTGCAATTAATTTTTAATGATCCCAAATAGGATATGAATTGAAAATTAGAATAAACTTTTAAGTAACATTTGAAAAGTGTACAAATTGATAAACTTATTTCTATTTCTATAGTAATTAATAATTGACTATTTCTATTAATAGGCCTATGAGATTTTTCTTTCTCCAAATCTGATGTCGATTTAAAGTCTTGTTTCAAATAAATTTTTCTGTTCAATAAATTAATATGATAATTATATCGTCTCTCTCTCTCTCTCTCTCTCTCTCTCTCTCTCTCTCTCTCTCTCTCTCTCTCTTAAGGAATGATGTGTTCTCACCTCCTTGCATCCTGTGGTTGCAATGCCCGAAGGATGTCCCCAACCTTCTCGATGTCTTCTTCCTGGACATCGCTGACCAAGACATTGACTCTTGGATCCCTCATCAAGAAAGGAATTGGGTGACTGACGCTGCTGACATCCTTGACACTAAAGTGAATATCTGAAAGAGAAAAAGGTTTAAAAAGAAGAAGAAGAAGAAAAACCACAGCAACAACAACTTTGAGGAAAATGAAAATCACAACCAAGCATTTTCTATCTGTTTCTTTCGTAAGATTTTGAAGGAAAAGACCAAATGGGAATAATGATAACTGAAACAACGAATTTAGAGACGAAATTACTTAAGTTTGTGTTGATGTGTGTGTGAGTTAATCTGTATGCGTGCGTGAGTCAATGTCCTTGTGTGCGTTAGTTACTGTGTGTGTGAGTCAATGTGTGTGCACGCGAGCATTGTAGCTTCTATCCTCATGTGGGATGACATCAGTCTCCTCATGATACACTCGCATTGAGCACCGTATAAAGAAACACAGCCAATAATAACTCAGCTTCATTGGACAATCACAATATTATTTATCGAGAGATACCTTTTCACGTCCCTTTCATTGATTGGTTGTTGAGATCAAATGACTCCGCCCACATTTTTGTAGAGAACCAATCAGCGCAGAAAGAAGACGGAGTCAGGAGTAGCCTTGAGTGACTATCACTGTTCCCGATTCTAGTTTCCACCTCATTACCATCATGATCATTACTACTCATTACTGTCACCATCATTAATATCATTATTTGTGAAATCAATAGTGACTATAGTGATGTAGTGATGTCACCTTTAAACTGAAGCATTTCCTTTTTATATAAAAAAGGAAATAAATGAAAACAGCATCGAATGCTTTTAAATTACTTCAAATCAGATGAAAACAATATTGTTCTACTTAAAAAAAAAAAAAATTGATTGAGCCTCGAATATAATGTTCTAAATTTATACTGTAATAATGATAATAATAATGATAATTACAATAATAGAAATAATGACAATAACGATATTAACAGAACGAATGACAGGAATGGGATAAGGGGAAGAAGGCGAGATATTATAAAGTCCCTCAGAGGAAAGGAAGACAGAAAATTTGTCATCCTTTATTTATAACTCACCTAAATATTGAATCTCTTTTGTCTCTTGCAAAAATAGACAGAAGGTGTCGAGGCTGTCTTGGTCCTGAAGTCTCACTCTGATATCCTTCACATTTGGAGGGATTTGAAACGTTGGGTTCCAGATGCCTTTGTAAATCTCACAACTGTTCCAAAGAGAAAAAAAAAAGAAGAAATAGTTATTAGATTCGATCGGGAATTTTGTATTGATGATGATGATTAAGATGATGATGATGATAATGATGATGATGATGACGATGATGGAATTGAAAAGTAAAAATGAATAATTTCGTGGAATATCGAAATTATTATCAACTGTAAATGAGAAGGAAAGCAAATTTGACACATTTTTTATGTTGTTTATGTATAATGAAAATAATGATGATGGTGATGATGATGATGGTGATACTGATAACAGGTAGGATTTAGACTTAAGACTCAAGTTGAGGATTGTAACTTATTTCTTCATGTCTGTCTTCATTTCTCTTTAAAAGTAGGCTTAATATATATATATATATATATATATATATATATATATATATATATATATATATATATATATATATATGTATATATATATATATATATATATATATATATATATATATATATATATATATATATATATATATATATCTGTGTGTGTGTGTGTATGTGTTTATGTGAGTATCAATATCGGTTTCATATAGATATTTGATGATACTAGTTAAGAAGTAGGCCTATATTCAAAATAACTGTCAGAAAAGCAAAGGAAAAGACGAAACTTACTCTTTGCTGAGCAGACTTTCGATCGACTCTATTTCTTCTGGGTGACCTCCCTCAAAGCTGCGCTGAAGGGATATTCCTGTTGGGTAAACCTGGTGTCGCAAGAGATGTTTGGTCAGTACCTCGAAGCCGGAGATAGTACCAAAGAGGTCTATAAAAATTCTAATTTCATCTCTGTTTGGGGGAGGAGGATCAGTGGCTGCAAGGAGGGCAATGTAAGACTCGATTGACGAGCTAGTGATTCTAGTGTTGTCATCAATCAAGCAAAACCTCTGCGCTATCCAGCGTGCAACCTTGTCATCGCACTTTATGTTGTGCATGACTTTCAGGAAGGAGTCTTTGTCCTTCAATCCTGACTTCTCCAGGAGTTCCAGGGTGTCAATCTTGGTTGCCAGTGGCACCTCCACTTCCCCCACGTGGAAAATGCTTAGTGTCTGGATAAGTAGGTTTTGATACTTCTCCAGAGAGTCAGGGAGAGAGCCCCCATGCAGCTCTTTCACAAAGTCTGTCACTGATGTAGTTTTTGTTGACTTAAGAAGTGCAACCATTTTTGTTAGGATTTGTGATGGGATGCTGGTTTGAGATAATTCATCACTCCACTTCTGTATTGCCAATAGATCCACATCTGGGATGGTCACTTGTTTATAGATGTTGTAACCTCCCATGAGCTCCATGAAACCCTTATGAGGGAAAGTGTAATAGGAGTTGTTGAAGGAGTTGACTTTCTTTAGGAAGGCTCCAGCCAGCTCTTCTATTGGTAATCCCAAACGAAGACACAGATCAGCCAATCTTTGATAGACCAAATGTGGAAGATTTATAAAATCATCTTTCAATCCATTGAGAGATTCCAAAGAGAGTTCCTCCAGAAATATATTTATTTTGTGTTGCAAGACACTTAATTCTAAGTCACACGTAGATGGGTTCCTCTGCAAACGCTCCTCTAATTTGGAGATGATAAGAAGGAAAATCTGCCAGTAGAGCTCAGCCTCAGTTGTGATTCTGTTTACATCATCTGGTTTGAACATCCAAAGAATTGTGAGGAGACAGAGATTATAGGCGACTTCCCACACTATGCTCATTTTGTGTTCAGTTTTCTTAAGGAATTCTAATAGATTATCTAGCTCGTGTAAAACTGGGGAATCTTTGGGTAGACTCAAGAAGTATTTGGTTACAAACTCTTCTCTTTTGTTGGCTTTAATTCCTACAAGCCGAAGATGAACAGCATTCAGAGCTCTGGAATACAGATGAGCATTCAGTTTCTCTTCAGCTTCAGGTCTGGTCGTAACAATAACAGTTAATTGGCTGTAGAGTTTGTTTAAAGAAAGAATATGGTTGAAAAGGCCAGATGAACTCTTATTGAGCTCATCGTAGCCATCCAAGATGACCAGAGTTTTTTGTCCTAAGACAGCTTTAACAAGGTCTCCATCCTTGAATGAGCGATGAACTTCTTCTCCCAAAGAGAATTCAATAAGCGTATCAAATGTATTAACAATATCTCTTAATTCTGCATAAAAGAGCAGATGAAAGGAGCTGAGGCCTTTGATGGAGGGTCTTTGGTTGGCCCAATCAGATGTTATCTTTTTCACTAGAGTGCTCTTGCCCATTCCTGCATGTCCTTTGAGCAAAATAAAACTTCCAGCGTCAGAACCCGAGGCTACATCTATTATGTCCTCCAGTAAAACCTCCTTATTCTCTCCATCCTGATTCAGTTCTATTTCTGTGAATATTTCATTCACTGGCAACTGCCTTCCATCTCCTTTCACTATTAAGGACAGTGGATTTATGGTTGTATTTCGATTCAAGACATCTTTCAGGAATGGAACACCTTTATTCCTTATCAATGCTATCTGTTCAGAAAAGAACAATTCCTTCTTGTACTCATCAAGGGTCTTTGGCGAAATATCTGCATCTCTTATTTCATTGAGCTTTTTGTTGAAATTAGCAACATTTGCATCAATCTCTGTCTGG
>NC_090758.1:44776122-44780973 GCF_036898095.1 Palaemon carinicauda
TATTCACCTGTTTCACTTAAAGTTAAATCTGAATACAATATTTAAGTGTAAAACCTAACGAAAAAGTTATAACCAGTTCACAGTACAAATACCTAACCTTTCTACAGGCCCGTTTATAAAAATTCTCTGAGAATTTTTATAAGTACTCACTTTGATTATAAGTACTAGTGAAACCAAAACATTGAATTTTCACTGAACACTTTTAAAATAATACACTGAGCTGCGTGCGAGAGCGAGAGAGGGGATGATGGCTGTCTTAAGGCTAGGAATATCTATTTATATATTTAACCCTGTGGGTTGCCTTTTTATATAAAACTTAGCTACTTCCAGAAACTTCCCGAAGAACTGGGATGCGTTGGGGAATGAGCAAAGGGGTCAAAACTACCAAGTATTGTCCTCTTAAACTCTTTCTCACACAAAAGGAAACAAAACCTGGGTTTCCTTTGGCAACTATCACACATAGTGAGGTGACTCTCTGTCAGCTCAGATAGTTCCACCCACTCTTTGTCCCTGAAATATAGAAAAAAAGATAACATTCTATCGCTAGGTTTTCGGGGAAATTTACAAAACACGTTGCTTATGGCGTATTATCTGACAAACATGATGCAATACTTCATAAAAATATAAAAGAACATTCCATAACCCCTGTTCATATTTCATATGTTCACATAACACTCTTAAACACTTTACGTAAGACTTTGTAACAAAAAAAAACTTGAAATAAAAAGTTAATTTTTAAACATATGATTAATTTACATCTACCTTGGATTCTTCCCTCTAGTTACGGCTCATTTTATCTTTGCCTACACATACACCGGATAGTCTGGCTTATTCTTTACATATTCTTCTCTGTCCTCATACACCTGACAACACTGAGATTACAAAAATATTAAAAATTCTCCTTCACCTAAGGGGTTACTGTACTATCATTGTTCAGTGGCCACTTTCTTCTAGGTAAGGAGAGAGGAGACTCTTTAGCTATGGTAAGGAGTACTTCTAGGAAAAGAACACTCCAAAATCAAACCATTGTTTTCTAGTGTTGGGTAGTGCCATAGCCTCTGTACCATGATCTTCCAATGTCTTCGGTTAGAGTTTTCTTGCTCAGGGGTACACTCGAACACACTATTCTATCTTTTTTTCTCTTCTTGGATTGATATCAGGTGCTCACAGTAACGGTTACAAAGTTAATAAGGCCTCTATCTTGTCGAAGGATTCCTGGCACTCGCTGGTCCATACAATTTTTTTTGTGGGGCTAGTCAAATCTATCGAAGGGGCTACTACAGCCGAAAATTTCGGGCAGAAACGTCGATAAAATCCTGCCATCCCTAAAATCATTGTAATTGCTTCCTCAGGGGGTGGGAGGGGGAAGCATTAACACTTTCCTAATTCTTTCGACATTAGAGGCTACCAGATTGATTAGTTTTTTTTTCTACTTCAAATCCCAAGTACCAAACTATCTCCTTTCCAAATTCACTCTTCTCCAGGTTAATCGGCAAGTGTGCTCCTCAGAGCTTTTTAAATAACTTCTTCAGGATTCAGAGATGTTCTTCCTAGGTCGATGAATATACTACAATATCGTCGAGATATACGCCTGTTCCTTCTTTCAACACTAGAATGTTATCCATTACTCGTTGAAAAGCAGCAGGGCTGTCATTAGGCCAAAAGGCATGACGGTGTATTGATATAACCCAAATAGGGTTATAAAAGTTGATAACAATTTTGCATTGTCGTCCAAGGAATTTGATAATAGCCTTTTAACAAATCAACCTTGGAGACGAACCTTGCTTGTCCTTATTGTTGAGTAGGTGGTCAATGAGCAGTAATGGGTAATTATCAGCCACACTGGTCAAAATAAACTTTCGGTAGTTTGTACGCATCCTAAAAAATAAGTCAATTTTTTTCACTAACTAGTATGGAAAACTGTAAGGGCTAGAACTTTGTTTGGCTAATCTATTTTATAACAAATAGTCCGCTCCCTTTCTCATGGCCTTCCAGTGATACGGCGATAGTCAATACTCACGTTGTTTAAATGGTCTTTTTATTGTTTTGAGGAAACTTCTGATTAATCGGCTTAATTCTTCTTATTGCTCCTGGTTCAAATGAGTTAGTTTCTCTTGTAGGTTCTGAATGTTGGAAGAAATACTCACATTTCTTAAAGCCCCTAACTTACATCCGTCGTAGTCTTCCATGGATGGTATGGTTTGTGCCATACACACTTGTGAAGCTTCGGTCACGTTTTCGCTCAAGTGGTGCTTCAGTCGGCAAACATGTACTCTCCTTTGCCTTTCCCTACTTCCTGCAGTTCCTGTAACGTAGGTTAGGTCACTGATTATCCCCAAAATCTTTAATGGTTCCTGGAACTTGTTGGTGGGTGGGAATCTCCTTATCGGCGAGAAAATCAATACCTGTTGTCCTACTGAAAACTGTCTGTCCTTACTTGTCATATGAAGCCTTTTCTGCACTTTCTCTTGACTCGTTATAAGGTTTTCTAGGTAGATTTCAGTTCTCTCGGTCCTTCCATTTTTCTGATAACATTTTAATCAGTCATTATACTTCTCGTCCAAATACCATTCCATTCTGGGTACATACCATTCTTTCTTGATAAACGTTATGATCATCAAATAACATCTACACTATTCCGATATCCCATTCATTCCCCGTTTCGTTGCAGAACTTTGTTAACAAACTTTTCTAAGTTTGATGAAACCTCCCTTCTATACCTCTGGTCTCCAGATGATAAGTAGTTTATAGATGTTGATTCACATCCAACAGTTTCACTACGTCCTGAAATAGTTTTGACGTTAAATTTGTTCATCAATCACTGAATTATTTCTTGAATACCAGACTTAGTGAAAAAATCTAGTACCTTCTCGGAGTTTTTGGGGAATGGTGTTCCGAACGGGTATGGCTTCAGGGTATCTTTTCACTGGACATCATCAGGGTTATCATATATTCATGACCTATTCCCGTCCTTGGTAAAGTTCCCGCAATGTTGATCATTACCTTTCTGAAGGGTTCTCCTCCCATTTCAATCGGGAGTAAAAAAAGCCTCCTTAATGTACTCGTTTAGCTTTCCAGCCATCTAACATACGTGACAAGCACGTCAAAATTTGCGTACATCCCTATGTACGCCAGGGCAGAAAAAGTGTTTCATAATTATCTCTTTCATCTTCCTTATAGCTATATTGTATGTTCCATTTCGTTCACTATCAGGCCAGAAAAAGTGTTTCAAAATTATTTCCTTCATCTTCCTTATAGCTATACTGTATGTTCCATTTCGTGCACTATGGCCATCACCTGTCTACTCAACGGTGTGTGAATCAATATCTGACGGTATATCCCCCATTCAGCATTTTCAAGGATATTGGTGAGTCTATGCTTCCTAATAAGAAATCCATCCTTCAAATAATAACAGGTCAGAGACTGCTGTACCTCCGTCTCATCCACCACACAGTAAAATAACTCTATTATCGTTGCATCTTTTCATTGCAGTCCTATCAGCCTTTTACTCCTCATTTTTCCTACTTCTAACTCTGAGTTTTCTATTTCCTCCAGGTCCATTTCTTCTTTGTCTTCTTGTCTACTCGTAAGTCGTTCCTTTTCTCTAGAGGTTACTCGGGAGTCTTTCTCTTGCATATCATCAAGGGAACCTTCCTTTTGGAAAAAAAAAAAGTCCTCAAAGTTCATTTCTCCTTTGATTTCTTTTTTTTTTTCATCAGGCACTTTCTTCATCATACTCCTTGTTGTCACGCAACTAAGAAACAGATACGGGCAGTCCTTCTCGAGTTCAGTCATAGGAGTATACTTAAATGGTTTCTCCGTTATAATGGGAGAAGCCACAGACGGTGCTCCACCAACCTCATTACCCAGCAGAACTTCTACTTCTTCGTCAGCCAAATAATCCTTTACTGCAAAATCAAAATTACCTGTCACCAACTCCCATGACAGTTTCAAATGGCCAAAAGGGGTAACTTCTTATTTTCCTATTCCCTTCAAAATAACCGAGTGGCCTGTGAGAGGGTGCACCATCAACGCCTGTGTTCCTTGTATCACCACACTATGGTTGCAACTCGTGTCGTGCAATATTGGACCGAGGTTCACTCACCCCAGTCTATTGCTGCTAACATACCTTCACAAATATATGGTTTGAAGGTATCCACGCTCTTTGGGTTTGTCCTCTTCATCGTGCAAATATAGCGGGGTTTATTTTCGTCTTCTCCCTTTCCGCTCTTGTCACACTTACAGCAGACAATATTAACCTTCTGCACGTCTTGGAGGAGGACGATACGACAATTGTCGCTGGTGTACTTTCACATTCTGCAAAGGAGCAGTATCAATGCTACTTCTGTTATAAATTTTGAACGGGTTCACATATTTATTACTGAACTGGTTTTCATGGTTCGGGGAATAATTGACACTTGGTCGGAAGAACGGTCGAAACTTCATGTCTGAGGAGGGTTCACGACTGATAATATTATAATCTTCGCTCAGCTAAGCGGTTTGATCAAGTCTCCTCACCTCTCCCTCTCAAGTAAGCAGCAACTACTCCTTTGGGTAGTCGTTTGTAAAGGAAAAGATAATAAGGCATTGTCTAAAACCCTTTGTATTGTAATGTTTGTGGTATAAAAGTATGGAATTCTGAGAAGTTTTTAATTGCACCGAAAGTACCATTATAATCACCATGGAACATTGCTATGTTTTGAATATTGGTATTATCATTATAGGAATAAATTGATATGTTGTAATAAAAAAAAAAAAACAATGTGAACTGTTTAAAAGAGGATGGGGTAACAAGTTTAAAATAGTGAAAATGAGAAATTTATACTTTAATCAATACATACTCACGGATTT
>NC_090758.1:44781473-44788973 GCF_036898095.1 Palaemon carinicauda
CAGCAAAGTAATCTTAGATAAAGAACCATAGGAACGAAGTATCCTGCCCCCCTTGGCAGTGAAGTTCCTATGGGCTATGCCGACGTCAAAGTGGTATTGAAGGGCTATTCATCCTGAGAGAAGAACTTGAAGAACTTAGAGATGAAGCGGAATGTTTGGTATTTGTATAGGAACATTCTGAAATTAGACCAGTGGTGGTTGGGCACTGTGTATAGAGTTCATCTCTTGGTTATCAGAAGTAAGTATTCGTGTAGGAACCATACTTAGTCAGGGTGAATATAATTTAGGATTAAACATCTTAAATTCTTCATAACCATAAGAAAGGAGGAATAAATAAAAACTATGACAGGTATGTATTTCATAGTAAGTAGGAGCTGAAAGAGACGCATAAGTAATAAAATAGAAATTTTATTTCACAATGCAGAAATTAAATAATTTACAGCAAAAGTAAAGTTCATTTACAGTAATAATAATGTACATAGAAATAAAGGCTTGCTCTTGAATCTGAAAAGGAATTTCAGGATATTAGTAGGTACTCGTTCTCGAGGAACGCAAGTCTTTAAATAACACATCATGCTCAAGGCATGCGGCACTTGTGTGACACTATGACATTTCACCTGGGATAAGAACAGTTATAAAAGCACTAAGTGTTTTTAGACATCACTATGAATCGCTCGAGGGTCAACAAAGGCACCCGAAGAGTTAGAGTCCCAAGTAACTCACTGTTCTACGCAGAGTTAGGTGCAGGTTTCATAACACTACCTGCGGCTACCACAAAATGTTTGACTTCGTGCACTTGTTTCGCATAATGTTTAAAGAAAACTCGCGAGGACTTCCAGCCCGTGAAGTTTTTAAGGCTTTCAAAGTCCATGCTCTGAAAGAAATTCAGAGAAGATGCCACTTTTCTAGGATCATGACCAGCGGGTGTACTGTTCGGAATCCGCTCTGCGAATGAAGTAGGTGATTTTCGCTCTTAATTGTTTCAGTGACAGGTCGCTGCCCGATGTTTCTCCTTTGAAGAGTTGGGCCTCCACCAAAGTTCGAAGTTCTGCGAAGATAGACCTTGAGACTCTCTACTGGACATAGAGAGACATCCTCCTTCAGGGGCATATTCTCCAAGGGCCCCATCTTTTGGGTGGGTAATTCATTTTTTAGCGAGAAACGTCGGATCAGGGGAGAGGGTCACTTCTCCTGAATCGGTAAACAGGATGTGTCCTTCTTCTCTTGATAATGCCACTATTTCGCTGACTCGAGCTCCCGAAGCGAGAGCAAATAAAAATATAACTTTCTGAGTCAGATCCTTGAGGGGGCATGAATCATTGTCCAAGTTGGAGGCGAAATGGAGTACCTTGTCTAGTGACCAGGAGATCGGTTTCGGAGGGGGTGCTGGACGTAGGCGAGCACATGCTTTTGGTAGTTTGTTGAAGATGTCGTTGGACAGATCAATTTGGAACAGCATATAGAATTGGTCTAGCCAAGGCCGATTTGCAGGTTGAAATCGTATTGGCTGCTAATCCTTGTCCATGAAGGTGAATGAAGAAGGACATACAGAAATCAATTGTGATTTCTTTAGGATTTTTTGCCTTGACAAAGGAGACCCATTTCCTCCAGGATGATTCATATTGCCGTCTCGTGGATTCGGTCTTGTATTCCTCTAGGAAGTCTAGACTTTTCTTCGAGATCCCAAACCTCTTCTTTGCGGCAAGGGAGAGAAAATCATGAGATGAAGGTCCTTGATTTTCGATGATGAAGCGAAGACAGTCGACTTCTGTACTTGTTGAGAGAGAACTGGGCCCGGGAGAGGGATCAGCTTGGGCTGCAGCTCCAGGACCAGGGGGGTACCAGTTGCTCCGGGGCCACTTGGGAGCCACTAGGGCCGCTGTCCCTTTGAAGGTTCTCAGTTTGGAGAGGACTTTCAACAGAAGGTTGGTGGGAGGGAACAGGTAGATCTTGGACCACCTGTTCCAGTCCAGTGACATGGCGTCCACTGCTTCTGCTTTGGGGTCCTCGTACGGGGCTACGTACAGAGGAAGTTGATTGTTGTCGCTCGTTGCAAAGAGATCTATCTGAAGTTCTGGGACTTGGTGCGAGATGAAGGAGAACGATCTTGCGTCTAGAGACCATTCCGACTCTATCGGGTTTGTCCGAGATAGAGCATCCGCTGTCACATTGCGGAATCCTTGTAGGTGAACTGCAGACAGGTGCCACTTCTTCTTCTCCGCCAGACGGAAGATTGGGAGAAGCACCTGATTTATCTGGGGCGATCTTGAGCCTTGGCGATTGAGACAACGAACTACCACCAAGTTGTCTAGGGTTAGACGGATGTGGATCGAGGGCGGCGGGGATAACTTCTTCAGAGTTAGAAGGACCGCCATGGCCTCCAAGATGTTTATGTGGAACGTCTTGAATAGTGGAGACCAGGTACCTTGAACCTGTTTCTGGTGGGAGTGACCTCCCCAACCTTCCAGTGAGGCATCCGTGTGGATGTTGAGTGATGGAGGAGGGTGTTGGAGAGGAATGGACCTTTTCAGGGCCTTTTCTTCCGACCACGGCTTTAGGAGGCGTCGTAGTCTGTTTGGAAGCCGTCTCTTGAGGTCTCTTCGAGCGATGGATGCCGAGCGTCTCCAGACTCCCGCGGCATCCTTTAGCTGTGCACGAAGCACTGGGTTTGTCACTGAGGCGAATTGTAGAGAGCCTAGAACTCGTTCCTGCTGTCGTCTTGAAATGCGTTTGGATTTCAGTAGTCGCTTGACAGACCCTGCTATTTCCTTCCTTTTCTTCTGGGGGATGGAAAGGCGGTGTGACTGAAGATTCCAGTGGATTCCCAACCACTGAAACTTCTGAGCTGGAGAGAGGCGAGATTTTTTCTCGTTGATCTTGAATCCCAGGTGTTCTAGGTACTGGGTAACTTCGTTGCAAGACTTTGCACACTCTTCGGGCGATGGAGCCCAGACTAGCCAGTCGTCGAGGTAGGCCATCACCTGGACGTTTCTTAGGCGGAGCTGTTGTACTATGGCATCCGCCAGTTTTGTGAAGATCCGAGGGGCCACATTGAGGCCGAAGGGCATGGCCCGGAAGGCGTAGCTTTTCCTTTGGAGTCGAAATCCTAGGTAGGAGGAAGCTTGATGGTTCATTGGAATGTGCCAGTAGGCATCCGCCAGGTCTATAGAGACCGTGTAGGAACCTTGAGGCAGAAGGGTCCTTATTTGTTGAAGCGTCAGCATCTTGAATTTGTTTTTCTCTATGAACTTGTTGAGGGGGGATAAGTCCAGAATGACTCTGAGTTTGTCTGAGTCCTTCTTGGGAACACAAAACAGTCTCCCTTGGAACCTGGTGGACTTTACCTTCCTTATCACCTTCTTGTTCAAGAGGTCTAGAACATATTCTTCCAGAAGGGGGGTTGATTGCTGGAAGAACTGCTGGAAGATTGGGGGTGGTTGCGTCCAACTCCAGCCTAGACCGTTCTTGATGATGCTGTGTGCCCAGGGATCGAAGGTCCAACGATCCTGGAATTGGCGGAGTCTTCCTCCCACCGGAAGCACTTCATTGCTTCTGGTGTCCCGAGGACTTGCTGCCTCGGCCGCTAGCTCCCTTTCCTCCTCTACCTCTGGAGGGACGACGAGATGCGTCTTTGCTTGCACCCCTGAATGAGCCTCTACCTTTGGCATGAAAGGTAGTTGATGGTTGCTCAAAGGCAGGGGTGAAGACCGGTGACTGTGACAACACCGGTTGGGGGACCAATTGAAAGGTCTGTTGTGGTTGGGCAACCACTTGGGAGGTAGCGGGTCCCGGAAACTGACGTCTTTGCTGACGTTGCTGGGGTTTTGACTTTTGAGGTTTCCTCTTAGGCTGAGGTCCGTCGTCCTGAGAGGGTTTCCTTTTCCTGGACATGCCCCACTTGTGGAGAAGGTTCCTATTCTCCGTGGCGGCTCTGTCAGTTATTTCCTTCACAAGGTCAGAAGGAAACAGGTGCTTTCCCCAGATGTTGGAGGAAATCAGCCTCCGGGGTTCGTGTTTCACGGTGGCACCGGCAAACACGAATTCACGACAGGCTCTTCGAGCCTTTATGAAGTGGTACAAGTCCTTCATTACCGTCAGTAAGTGGGATTTGGAGAGTACCATGTAGTGATCTGGTACTCTAGTGTCACAGGCCATAACTTCCAGTTGGACTTGATGAGAAAGAGATGCCGCAAGCCTCTCCTTCGTGTCTTGTTCCCGGCGAAGGAGGTGATCGTTGAGCTTAGGGAGGTCTTCATTAAACTGACGTCCGGCGACGTCAGGATCGAGCCTTCCCACCACGAAAGTATGCTGAACATCTTTCCAGTGTCGAGCGTCAGGGGGGGGTCACGATGGAGAAGGGTCTGCACTCCTCCAGTGCAGGGCAGGGTTTCCCTTCTTCCGCCGCTTTAAGGCATGCAGCTAAGGCCTTTTCCAAGAATGGAAGAACCGCAGTATCAGGTGCAACGTAAGTAGGGTGCTTCTTGCTCAATGCCGGAAGCTTAGAGCAGGTAAAGCCTCTACTCTTGAATGCGGAGGCTAGCATAGCCTGGGCCTTTGCGAGATCGAACACTATCTCTTCCTTAGGTTCGGTCTCTTCCTTCGAGGCAGGTTCGGAACGAAGCCGGACGTAACAGTCCAGGTAGGCCTCAAAGCTTGGGAAGAACTCCACATCTTCCAAAGGGACCGTGCCGATCTTATCACTGACAAAGATCCTGCCGGTCGCAATAACCATATGCTCTGCATACCTCCACGGGTTGGCATGAGAGCAAGCTGGGAGATCCTTGACCGAAATCTTCTTCGGCTCTCTGGATCCTATCATCGACCTGATGGACTCCTGGTTCTCCTTCAGCCTGTCGTCCATGACGGCTCTAATCAGCCGGATCAGTTCTTGAGTAGAAGAAGAAGGATCCGGAGTCGAGGAGGTAGACGGAATAGACATTTCCGTCGGTGTAGGAGTAGGAGGGGGGATGGACGAGGGAGCAGCTTCTAGCTCCGACTCGGTGTACTCCACCTTGTCTTCGTCATCTTCGGCTCCTTGAGCCATAAGCGTCTTCTCCGTGTCTTCCGAGACGTCCGAAATCTGTTCGTCATCTTCGGAATCCAAACGACACTCGTGCATGGACTGAGCCATGACCACATCAGGTTCCACCGTAATTTGGACAGTGGGGATCACATCTTTGGGTACCACTGAGTCAGGGGAGGCCTTAGGGAACAATAGTGACCTCAGTTCTTCGGTGGCCAGGTACGGTCCGGTAGCATTTTTCTGGAAGCCACGCACCCACTTGCGCAGCTTTTCACGAGAAATGTCTCTAACCTCCGCTGAAGGAGGGTTAATGGAAGGCCTCAACTAGGTGGGCCTGGCAGACCGTACAATCCAGTGGATTCCAAAACTTCAAATCCCCTTTCTTGTCTGCACAAGGGGGCGTGAGTCCTGCAAGCCGTATGCCCGTAAAACTGCGGGCGTTTCACAGCGCAGAAGGCGAAATCACACTTCATCTGCTCCTCCTGTGGAAGAAAGAGAAAAATGAGTATGGGGGAGTCATAAGAATGGCTCTTAAATTAAGTTAATATTAATCATTAATTTTAACTTAAAGAAGGTGTGATGCATAGAGAATGAAAATAGTAAAGGAGAACATGCTCCATGCATCTCGCCCGGCTGGTTACCATAAGCTTAGTCCCTGGATAATCCGAGTGACCGAGGGCACTGGATATAGATTCCTAGAATTCCAAGTATTTTGGAATTCCATGGAAAAAACCAAGGACAAGATTGGGGACCGAATTCATTCGGTTCCCAGTTAAGGGCCAGAAGGCCTCATTTAAAAGGTAACTGCTTCTGGCAACCAGCCGTGCTAAGATGCACATAGCATGCTGGAATTAGAAGAATGCAAAGAGACAGCATGATCACTAATAGAGCAGTACTAGGTACTGATCTTAATAGCAGAAGCAGCTTATCTGTTTGCGATATAGGGCTATCATAGTCTTATGATAGCTACAGTAAGGGGGTGCAAGTATTCTTGACGCCTCCGGGGCATCCGGCAAGCCGCCGGCATGCCGGAGCTCGCTCCAGCATAGATTCTGGCATTAGGACAGACAATGTTCAAAGTCAGTCAAATACCAGGATGGCGGCCGCCGGCACAACGGCGGCACGCCGGCAGGGAGCGGCGGCTCCGGCAGTCGGAGGATGCCAGGTTGGTGACTGGGATAAGGATGGTAAAGGCTGTATCGGGTTGCCGGGCAGTATATGCCGGCACTCCGGCGGTCGACCGGCAAGCGGGCGACAAGCTAGGAGGAGGAGAGCCGCCGGTAGTAGCCGGCGGCAGCCGGCAGTCCCTCGGTACACGGGGGGCTGGCGGCAAGGTTAGGGAGAGTCACCAAATAGGAGGCAGGTATTGCCGACAGTAGAGGCGGCAAGAGACCGGCACCCGGATAGGGAGAGAGACAGGGGGGAGGGGGGAAGTGATGTAGGAAGTACCATCAGGATTCCAAACATCCCTCCCCCTCCCTGAGGGGGTGTACCCATGATAGAGGCAGGCTCTAACATCCATGAGCAGGGGTCACTAGGGACCGGGGAGCAAGGTAGCCCAAGGGAGGGCTAGGGTACACCCAAGGGGGGGGGGGGAGACTCCCATATGCAGAACTATACTAGTAACTAACCTTATAGGACACTATGAAGGTATGTGTACCAGAGCGGACTGCACAAGGAAGCTCGGGTAAGCCCTACTATTCCACCCTAAGGAGGAGTTGTAGGACAGGGGACAGATGGGTATAAACTAACCTAAGCATAGGCTAGGCTATACAAGAGATAGGTGGGGAGGGAGAAGAGAGAAGTCTTCCCAGGAAGGGTTTATGTACCAGAGCGGCCACTAAGGAAAAGGAGGACACTCCCTAACCTAAGATCAGGCAGATCAGCTAAAACGGTGCAAGAGTACAGTTTTAGCATGGAACAGAGAAACCTTCCTAACCTAACCTAGAGCAGGGCTAAAAGTCCTGAACTAGGAAAGGAAGAAGACATATCGCTATCGCAGGAAAGTCATAGACTATCCTAGCCATAGAGGTAGGCTAGCCTAACCTCACTCTCGGACCGCAACCCTAAAGGGGGTTCATTCCTTTAGGGAGGACAGAGAGGCGATATATACTCTATTAGACAATTAATCCCTTTACTCAGAAAAGGAATCAAGGCTAAATAGAGGGAATGCCAAGGCAGGGGATGAAGGAAGCATATAGGGGTCCTAACATTAGGTTAGGCTAGAAAGAGTCACTGACTAGCCTATCCCCTATATGGTCCCTGAAGGCGAAAACATTTGCATCACTGTCAAAAGTATTGTAAAATAATGCCACTATCTTCATAACTTAGTCTAGGATCACTAATAAATCATGCATGAACACTTGTATGTAGGCTCCTGGCCTGGGGGCTATAGTAGCCGACTGGTATGAGGTCAATCGATGACCGATAAAAAGCGTTTAAACACGATATAAAAGTTCCTAGCTATGAAGACTAAA
>NC_090758.1:44793973-44801473 GCF_036898095.1 Palaemon carinicauda
TGGCCAAGGAATATAATACTATCCAACACCTTAGAACTCTATTGAAATGACCATGCAAATGAGCTCGATGGTTTCAAAACTCTTTCATAGCTGCCATTCTACACATCCACTTGATATCCTTCAACCTGTCGTTTAACTCTGGATCAACTATTGAAGTAGAATGATGAAAGAATAAAACCATTATCAGTGTTCACCTGGTAGAAACAATCTGACCTTCCTTAAAGGTCTTGGCAGATATTCTTTTGTTACCCATAGTGCGGCCATCAACATGGTCCATTGGATACTTAGCTATTTAGGTATCCCTCTTTATAATAATCTATATTTGTTCATGTTGTCAACTGTACTGCACATGTTTCAATCAAGCTTGTACACTATAGCATTACTGTTTTTTTTTTTGTTCATCTCTTGATCTTCCTGACGCTGTTAAACCTGTTTAAAGTAGCCATGGAAGTCTTGAATTTTCTTAATTTTTTGTCATTCTTTCCCTTAACTGTGTATAATAACTCGTTATCTCCTTCAATGAACTCAGTTGCTTTCATATAACCTCTTTGTTGAAACTAATAGCATTCATTGCTAAATTAGTGAGGACCCAAGTGACTACTTCACACCGCCTTTCTGTTCTGACATTACTCTTCCATTGTTAAAATTCCGAGCACAAAACCTGACTTTTTGATGCCCACTGCAGGGAGGAAACTGCCAGTAGAAAATGGTTCACCTAGTTACACCATTCGAAGTTGAGTTTCGCATCTAGAGTTACTTGCTCAAGCAGTGAAGCTGACTACATCCTTCCAGAGATCCCCGAGGACACCTTCCCAGAAATCTTTGATTGACTTTGTGACAAAATGGACGCCCCAATTAGTATGATGGCCTTGAAAAATACTTCATGGAGCAGTTGTGCTCATATTTGCTTGCCACCCATATAGCCAAGCTTTCCAGCTTTCTCAAAAGACGTTCGTGAATCCAAAAGGTTTTACTCACTCTTAGGGAAGTGACCAATATTGATCATTACAAATCTGCAGAAGACGGCTCTCCTCTTGAAATGAGCTTACTTCATACCCTTTAGGTACTAATCCAACCCAAAACTATACGTGCTTACATCCCTGATGATAATACATTGCCCATGAAGGACCTCATCACCAAAGTCGGTGACTTTATAGACTGGCACTTTACTGTTCTCAGCGACTCAACTCATGACAAAGAAGAGACCTATCTAACACCAACAGAGGTTGATGTAAATGTAGTAACACACAGATGCCCGCCTTGACATATGCTAGGCTGGTGTTAGAGCCACCCTCCACCCACATATATCTCCCCTCGCTCACTCCCGAAACAACGTCCTTTCTGGTCATTTCCCGATGCACATCAACCCGGTACTTCTGCTAATACCACTCTGACATCTAGGATGCTTCGAAAAAATGTGTGGATAAAAAATGTGTAAGCAATTGCTTGCGTTAGTGGTTTCCCCTATCACCTAACTTTTCTTTTTACTTGATGCTGGTACGTTTGTGCGAATTCTTGTAGACACTAGAGATTGCCGTTCCCCCCTACTAAAGTCACTCTCCATGATACGACGAGGTCATTGTACGCCTGATCATGTCTGCCAGGTTACCTTCATCGGATCTGAGATCAACAGACCAAGGCACTAGACATTTATCCTAAGGTTTAAGAGTGCTAAAAACCAATTGCTGCCACTTTGCACGTATTTCCTTTTACATTTACACCTCTTGGTTTGTTGCGGGGCATCTACGATTAGTCAACAATGACTTCTACTTGTCGACATCTATTCAACCCACCCTCTCTAACCACAAACTCCACATCAGCGCACCCATGGGTCCCTACACCCACCTCCTCACATTGTACCTGTAAGTCTCCCATACTGAACTTCACCGCACGCCCAAGGTTCTTGCGGAGCAAAGTATTTATCCTCCATTCAAGGAGATGGGGACCCCAGCCTATGCCATGTTCAGGCATCTGGCACTAGACCTTCTGAATATTGCTAAACAAACATGCACCAGAATAAAAGAAATGGGCCATTTCCTAAAGGACTTAAGTCCATGGTCCTCGCCTTTACACATATTCCTGAAGAAATGTGGCTCCCTACTCCCTTGTGGGGATTACTGTATCTGAACTTGTAGACAGAAAGAGATCACTATCATATAACACATATCGATGACATTATCTCCAACTTGCAAAAGCAATTTTTCTCCTCGCTCAACCTCTTAAAGGCCTATTGTCAGGTGTCCATGAACCCTTAAAATCTCATGAAGACAACCATCACCACCCCTTCAGTAAGTTCACCTTCAATTACTCCTCTTTTGGCCTTCGTAATAATGTAGTCACTTTTCAACTCCTCATGAAAGGCAACTCATAGGACCTTATCTTCTGCTTATGTTACGTGGATGACTTACTTCTATTCTCTTCCTTCAAAGAGGAACACCGTCAGCAGTTACTAATCATTCTCGACCACCTTGTAGTCCGGTACGACATGTGTACCTTTGGCATCAATGAAGTATCGTTCTTTGGGCATCAGATCACCAGTGGAGAAGTCAGCCCCCTCCCTGAGAAGGTAAAAGTCCTTCAGATATTTCCCAAACCCTAGACAGTCTAAGCACTACGAGTGGTCTTAGGCATGATACACTTTTAACACTGGTTCATGACAGACATCGCCAACACTATTACAGGAGATTGGTTCGCTTCAGAAAGCGCAATTCTTCAACAAATTGAATACCTCATCACATGTTGCTGCTGTCGACTTTCCCATGCCAAATAACCCTCTCCTCTTCTCCACTATTGCCAGTGACGTCACAATCAGTGCACTACTCTAGAAGGTGTTCTGTGTCTTGCACTCTTATCTGCCTTCTCCAATAGAAAAATTTCGAAATCTGAGCCTAGTAAATCTAACATTGACTGCAAATTGCTGTCCGTCACTTCAACAACAAATTAGATCTCACGCCCTCTACCATTCACACAAAATGTTTGCCAATGAGATGAAATACCATTCCTACATGAAAATAAAGAATTCTACTACACGAGATACGTTTTTCTCATGAATATTCAAATATCCTACTCGATCTGCCCCTGTTAAATCGGTGAGTATGTAATGATTAAAGTATAAATTTCTCATTTTCACTATTTTAAACTTGTTACCCCCATCCTCTTTTAAATGTTTCACATTGTTTTTTTTTTATTACAACATATCATATTATTCCTATAATGGTAATACCAATATTCAAAACATAGCAATGTTCCAAGGTGATTATAATGGTACTTTCGGTGTAATTAACAAGTTCCTCAGAATTCCATACTTTTATACCACAAACATTACAATACAAATGGTTTTAGACAATGCCATATTATCTTTTCCTTTACAAACGACTACCCAAAGGAGTAGTTGCTGCTTACTTGAGAGGGAGAGGTGAGGAGACTTGATCAAACCGCTTAGCTGAGCGAAGATTATAATATTATTAGTCGTGAACCCTCCTCAGACATGAAGTTTCGACCGTTCTTCCGTCCAAGTGTCAATTATTCCCCGAACCATGAAAACCAGTTCAGTAATAAATATGTGAACCCGTTCAAAATTTATAACAGAAGTAGCATTGATACTGTTCCTTTGCAGAATGTGAAAGTACCACAGCGACAATTGTCGTATCGTCCTCCTCCAAGACGTGCAGAAGGTTAATATTGTCTGCTTTAAGTGTGACAAGAGCGGAAAGGGTGAAGACGAAAATAAACCCCGCTATATTTGCACGATGAAGAGGACAAAACCAAGGAGCGTGGATACCTTCAAACCATATATTTGTGAAGGTATGTTAGCAGCAATAGACTGTGGTGAGTGAATCTAGGTCCAATATTGCACGACACGAGTTGCAACCATAGTGTGGTGATACAAGGAACACAGGCGTTGATGGTGCAGCCTCTCGCAGGCCACTCGGTTATTTTGAAGGGAATAGGAAAATAAGAATTTACCCCTTTTGGCCATTTGAAACTGTCATGTGAGTTGGTGACAGGTAATTTTGATTTTGCCGTAAAGGATTATTTAGCTGACGAAGGAGTAGAAGTCTTGCTGGGTAATGAGGTTGGTGGAGCACTGTCTGTGGCTTCTCCCATTATAACGGAGAAACCATTTAGGTTTACTCCTATGACTGAACTTGAAAAGGACTGCCCGTATCTGTTTCCTAGTTGTGTGCCAACAAGGAGTATGATGAAGAAAGTGCCTGATGAAAAAGAAAAAGAAATCAAAGGAGAAATGAACTTTAAGGACTTTTTTTTTTCCAAAAGGAGGGTTCCCTTGATGATATGTAAGAGAGAGACTCCCGAGTAACCTCTAGAGAAAAGGAACGACTTACGAGTAGACAAGAAGACAAAGAAGAAATGGACCTGGAGGAAATAGAAAACTCAGAGTTAGAAGTAGGAAAAATGAGGCGTAAAAGGCTGATAGGATTGCAATGAAAAGATGCAACGATAATAGAGTTATTTTACTGTGTGGTGGATGAGACGGAGGTACAGCAGTCTCTGACCTGTTATTATTTTAAGGATGGATTTCTTATTAGGAAGCATAGACTCACCAATATCCTTGAGAATGCTGAATGGGGGATATACCGTCAGATATTGATTCACACACCGTTGAGTAGACAGGTGATGGCCATAGTGCACGAAATGGACCATACAGTATAGCTATAAGGAAGATGAAGGAAATAATTTTGAAACACTTTTTCTGGCCTGATAGTGAACGAAATGGAACATACAATATAGTTATAAGGAAGATGAAAGAGATAATTATGAAACACTTTTTCTGGCCTGGTGTGCATAGGGATGTACGCAAATTTTGACGTGCTTGTCGCGTATGTTAGATGGCTGGAAAGCTAAACGAGTACATTAAGGATGCTTTTTTTACTCCCGATAGAAATGGGAGGAGAACCCTTCAGAAAGGTAATGATCAACATTGTGGGACTTTACCAAGGATGGGAAAAGGTCATGAATATATGATAACCCTGATGATGTCCAGTGACAAGATACCCTGAAGCCATACCCGTTCGGAACACCATTCCCCAAAAACTCTGAGAAGGTGCTAGATTTTTTCACTAAGTCTGGTATTCCAGAAATAATTCAGTGACTGATGAACAAATTTAACGTCAAAACTATTTCAGAACGCAGTGAAACTGTTGGATGTGAATCAACATCTATAAACTACTTATCATCTGGAGACCAGAGGTGCAGAAGGGAGGTTTTCATCAAACTTAAAAAAGTTTGTTAACAAAGTTCTGCAACGAAACGGGGAATGAATGGGATATTAGAATAGTGTAGATGTTATTTGATGATCATAACGCTTATCAAGAAAGAATGGTATGTACCCAGAATGGAATGGTATTTGGACGAGAAGTATAATGACTGATTAAAATGTTATCAGAAAAATGGAAGGACTGAGAGAACTGAAATCTACCTAGAAAACCTTATAACGAGTCAAGAGAAAGTGCAGAAAAGGCTTCATATGACAAGTAAGGACAGACAGTTTTCAGTAGGACAACAGGTATTGATTTTCTTGCCGATAAGGAGATTCCCACCCACCAACAAGTTCCAGGAACCATTAAAGATTTTGGGGATGATCAGTGACCTAACCTACGTTACAGGAACCCCAGGAAGTAGGGAAAGGCAAAGGAGAGTACATGTTTGCCGACTGAAGCACCACTTGAGCGAAAACGTGACCGAAGCTTCACAAGTGTGTATGACACAAACTATACCATCCATGGAAGACTACGACGGATGTAAGTTAGGGGCTTTAAGTAATGTGAGTATTTCTTCCATCATTCAGAACCTGGAAGAGAAAGTAACTCATTTGAACCAAGAGCAATAAGAGGAATTAAGCCGATTAATCAGAAGTTTCCATAAAATTTTCTCGTACTTCGCAAAACGAACCAACCTGACGAAGCATGAGATACACCTTAAAACAATAGAAATACCATTTAAATAAAGTGAGTATTGACTATCGCCGTATCACTGAAAGGCCATGAGAAAGGGAGCGGACTATTTGTTATAAAACAGATTAGGCGAACAAAGTTCTAGCCCTTACAGTTTTCCATACTTGTTAGTGAAAAAAATTGACTTATTTTTTAGGATGTGTACAAACTACCGAAAGTTTATTTTGACCAGTGTGGCTGATAATTACCCATTACTGCTCATTGACCACCTACTCAACAATAAGGACAAGCAAGGTTCGTCTCCAAGGTTGATTTGTTAAAAGGCTATTATCAAATTCCTTTGGACGACAATGCAAAATTGTTATCAACTTTTCTAACCCTATTTGGGTTATATCAATACACCGTCATGCCTTTTGGCCTAATGACAGCCCCACTGCTTTTCAACGAGTAATGGATAACCTTCTAGTGTTGAAAGAAGGAACAGGCATATATCTTGATGATATTGTAGTATATTCATCGACCTAGGAAGAACATCTCTGAATCCTGAAGAAGTTATTTAAAAAGCTCTGAGGAGCACACTTGCCGATTAACCTGGAGAAGAGTGAATTTGGAAAGGAGACAGTTTGGTACGTGGGATTTGAAGTAAAAAAAAAACTAATCAATCCGGTAGCCTCTAATGTCGAAAGAATTAGGAAATGCTTCCCCCTCCCACCCCCTGAGGAAGCAATTACAATGATTTTAGGGATTTTATCGACGTTTCTGCTCGAAATTTTCGGCTGTAGATTTGACTAGCCCCACAAAAAAAAATTGTATGTGTGCCAGGAATCCTTCGACAAGATAAGGCCTTATTAACTTTGTAACCGATACTGCAAGCACCTGATATCAAACCAAGAAGAGAAAAAAAGATTGAATAGTGTGTTCGAGTGTACCCCTGAGCAAGAAAACTCTAACCGAAGACATTGGGAGATCATGGTACAGAGGCTATGGCACTACCCAACACCAGAAAACAATGGTTTGATTTTGGAGTGTTCTTTTCCTAGAAGTACTCCTTACCATAGCTAAAGAGTCTCCTCTCTCCTTACCTAGAAGAAAGTGGCCACTGAACAATGATTGTGCAGTAACCCCTTAGGTGAAGGTGAATTTTTAATATTTTTGTAATCTCAGTGTTGTCAGGTGTATGAGGACAGAGAAGAATATGTAAAGAATAAGCCAGACCATCCGGTGTAGGTGTAGGCAAAGATAAAATGAGCCGTAACTAGAGGGAAGAATCCAAGGTAGATGTAAATTAATCATGTTTAAAAATTTACTTTTTATTTCAAGTTTTTTTATTACAAAGTCTTACGTAAACTGTTTAAGAGTGTTATGTGAACATATGAAATATGGACAGGTGCTTAGGTAATGTTCTTTTATATTTTTATGAGGTATTGCGTCATGTTTGTCAGAGAATCCGCCATAAGCAACGTGTTTTGTAAATTTCCCGAAAAACCCAGTGATAGGATGTTATCTTTTTTTTATAATTCAGGGACAAAGGGTGGGTGGAACTAGCTGAGCTGACAGAGAGTCACCTCACTATGTTTGATAGTTG
>NC_090758.1:44808973-44828973 GCF_036898095.1 Palaemon carinicauda
TATATATATATATATATATATAATTATGTATATATATGTGTGTATGTATATATATATATATATATATATATATATATATATATATATATATATATATATATATATATATTTATATATATACAAATAAATAAATATATGTATATATATATATATATATATATATATATATATATATATATATATATATATATAGATAGATAGATAGATAGATAGATAGATATATGTGTGTGTATTAGTATGTATTAAGATTACTTTTAAAGAGAAAAAAAGACAGACATGAATAATTAGGCTACAGACTTTGCCAAAATCCTCAACTTGAATCTCATAGTCTATATCCTTTATAATACTAGTATCATCATCATCATCATCATCATCACTGTCATCACGAGATTCATTATAAATGAACAACATAAAAAAGTCTCAAATTAATTTCCTTCTCATTTATAGTTAATATTATTTTTCGATATTCCAGGAAATTATTAATTTTTACTTTTCTTTTTCATCATCATCATCATCATTGTCATTGTCATCTTAATCATCATCATCAATCAACTTGATTATAAAATTCCCGATCGAATCTAATAATTATTTCTTTCTTTTCTTCTCTTTGGAACAGTTGTGAGATTTACAAAGGCATCTGGAACCCAACGTTTCAAATCCCTCCAAATGTGAAGGAACTGAGAGTTGGGATTCCGGACCAAGTCAGCCTCGACGCCTTCTGTCGATCTTTGCAAGAGACAAAAGAGATTCAATATTTAGGTGAGTTAAAGAGAAGGATGACAGATTTCTGTCTTCCTTTCCTCTGAAGGACTTTATGATATCTCGCCTTCTTCCCTTATCCCATTAATGTCATTCGTTCAGTTAATATTGTTATCATCATTATTTCTATTATTGTTACTGTCATTATTATTATCATTATTACTGTATACATTTTGTACTTTATATTCAAGGCTCAATCAATTTTTTTTTTTTTTTTTTTTTTAAATATGACAATATTGTTTTCATCTGATTTGAAGTAGTTTAAAAGCTTTCGATGCTAAGTTTTCATTTATTTCCTTTCTTATATAAAAAGGAAACGATTCAGTTTAAATTGACATTACTATATCACTATAGTCACTATTGATTTCACAAATAATGATATTAATGATGGTGACAGTAATGAATAGTAATGATCATGATGGTAATGAAGAGGAAACCAGTATCGGGAACAGTGATAGTCAATCAAGATTCCTCCTGACTCCGCCTACTTTCTGCGCTGATTGGTTCTCTTAAAAAATGTGGGCGGAGTTATCCGACCTCAAGAACCAATCACCAATAGGGACGTGAAAATGTTTCTCTCGACCAATAATATTGCAAGAATTCCATAATGCTGGGTTGTTATTGGCTGAATTTCTCCATAGAGTGCTAATGCGAGTGTATCATGAGGAGACTGATGTCATCCCACACTCCCATTTACTCTTGCACGCACACATCAACCATCAACTATCAACCATCAACGAAAGAAACAGATAGAAAATGTTTGGTTGTGATTTTCATTTTCATCAAAGTTGTTGTTGTTGTTGTTGTTGTTGGTTTCTTTCTTCTTCTTCTTCTTCTTTTTTAAACTTTTTTCTCTTTCAGGGATTCACTTTAGTGTCAAGGATGTCAGCAGCGTCAGTCACCCAATTCCTTTCTTGATGAGGGATCCAAGAGTCAATGTCTTGGTCAGCGATGTCCAGGAAGAAGACATCGAGAAGGTTGGGGACATCCTTCGGGCATTGCAACCACAGGATGCAAGGAGGTGAGGAGACATCATTCCTTGAGAGAGAGAGAGAGAGAGAGAGAGAGAGAGAGAGAGACCATATAATTATTATATTAATTTATTGAACAGAAAAATTTATTTGAAACAAGACTTTAAATCGACATCAGATTTGGAGAAAGAAAAATCTCATAGGCCTATTAATAGAAATAGTCAATTATTAATTATTATAGAAATAGAAATAAGTTTATCAATTTGTACACTTTTCAAATGTTACTTAAAGGTTTATTTCTATTTTCAATTCATATCCTATTTGGGATCATTAAAAATTAATTGCAATACTGTGTACGTGAAGGTGTGTGTGTGTGTGTGTGTGTGTGTGTTTGTGTGTCTGAATGCACTTGTTCATCTTAACAAAACAAGATGTCAATAAAACAATAATTAAAAATATGGTTGACATCATTTCCTTTCTTCTTCTTTTCCTTTCCTTTCATTTCATCCAATTTTTCTTCATTTCATTCTTCGTCTTCCCAACAGATCCTTCACTTCAATCTGCTTCCCTCGGTGTTCCAAGCAGAGGAGGAGTCCTCGGGATTTCCTCTTCCCAATGGTGAACTCCTTGAAGGGAGTCAGGGTGAGAGACATCATCTGTTTCCCAGAAGATGAAGAACCAGATGACGAAGCCTTACTTAGAGAGATGCTTCTTAAGGCAAAAGAATCATCCGGATGTAGATATGTTGGATGGTGAGTTTGCTTCTTCTTTTTCTTCTCCTTCTTCATCTGTATTTACGATTTTTATCTCTCTCTCTCTCTCTCTCTCTCTCTCTCTCTCTCTCTCTCTCTCTCTCTCTCTCTCTTTTAATATTCCTCTTAAGCCTTTCAGCAGACCATAGGCCTAAAAAAGTAATCTATATTATTAGGTCCGGTAATTTTTCATATCATAGGTCTTATTTTTTATGGTCTTCATTGTATTTAGGCTGCATCTCTCTCTCTCTCTCTCTCTCTCTCTCTCTCTCTCTCTCTCTCTCTCCTTTAAGCAGACCATGAGCCTAAAAAACTGATTTAGTCTCTAAAATTGGGTAATTTTTTTTATATCATAAATCTAATTGTTAATGATGATCACGCTATTTAGGCATCCCCCCCCCTCTCTCTCTCTCTCTCTCTCTCTCTCTCTCTCTCTCTCTCTCTCTCTCTCTCAGTGGGTGATGAGCCTAGATAACTAATCTGTACTCATTATAAGCCAAGTTTCAAAACCATTTTTCTTTTGGTTTAGGTCTATGATTTGTTTCTTATTAGTTTTTTTTCTTTTCCTCATTCGATCACTTGATATTCCTTTGTATCTTCATTAATGGAATCAGAGACATTTCCAGAGAATGTCGTTGTGTGGATGATAGAGAGGTGTTGATGTGTAGAGCAATTTCCACCTCATTATTTTCTTCGCTTTTTCTTATTATTCTCCTCATTATCATTTTATTCGAATCTCTGATTAATTATTGTTTGAATATCAGTATTTATGGTTCCCTCCAATTCTTTACTCACAACCTTCAATTCTCGTCATATTCATCTTCGTCCTCCTTTCTTTCACTAGCATTATTATTTCTTTCTCTTTAGATTAAAGATTTCCTCATCATTTCTTATGCCATATGTCGTTAGCTTTTTTGCTGAGTCATTGCAAAAAACCAAAGTCTATTTCCTAATAGTGTTTCCTTCTTTGCTCGGTAGGATGACTGATGCACAGATGTTCCTTAGTATCAACAGAAGATGATGACGATCCCTGAGGCGACAACTAAACAGAAGAAGAAGAACTTCAATATCATCTGACCCTTTTGTTGTCAAACAAATGTCTCAAAATGTTGATCACCAAATTCTCATTCATAATCTGTCACTAAATGATTCAGGTTTAACTAACTTTTTATAATGATTTGATTATAAAAAACCCTTTCAGATCATAAAGGTCATTTTTTTATAGTAATATGATAATATATATATATATATATATATATATATATATATATATATATATATATATATTCAATTGTTAGGGAACAATTAATATATTTTCACAAAAATCTATTGTTTTTGGAAACTTTTATTATGTTCATTCCACTGTTGGTTCTCTTTTCTTATGTATATTTTCAGAACTTTTCATTTGTTCAATCACTTCAATATGATTAATATTTTTAATTAACAAATTAGTGTATGACTTATATAATGACATATTCTTGTCAAAATATTGCAAGTCTTGAATGTGTTAAGATTCACTCTAAACATTGTCCATCATCTATTCATGAAAACAAAATCTATTTAAGTGATCTTGACAGAGATGGTTGAGGTGATGGTAGGTAATGTGTAATAGCGGAGCTCATCATAAATAAATCTGTGAATGATGAAAATTGTGTTTTCATCACCTTTCAATCTTTATTCATTTTATAGTAATCTACATTGATATTGTCATATGATAAGTCTCTAATATTCCCTCAAAGTTCTGGTCGGAATCTGTTCGAAGAAAATATTCAAGTACGTAGAGCAAAAGTTCTTCAGGAAAAAGTCTCTCTCTCTCTCTCTCTCTCTCTCTCTCTCTCTCTCTCTCTCTCTCTCTCTCTCTCTCTCTCTCTCTCTCCTGGGAGATGAACAAAGATAATATCCTTACAAAGTCCTTCAAAGCGACAAACACAGGCAAAAAAAAAAAAAAAAAGAATATCTCAATACCAGTCCGACAGGTGAGTTCTTTGTAAATCTATTGTTCTGTATATGATTAGTTTTAACATTAAAGTAAACTTTTCAGAAGTAAATCTAATTTTATGAAGTTATATATTGAAATGGATCTGCTTTGCTGCTTAAGAATAATATCATTATTGTTAATCAATTTATTTCTCCATTCAATAATCAAAGTAAAGGAACATCACACAGAGCTGTTTATTGCAGAGATTCCGTCTTTAGTAAAACACTTGGAATTTGTAATGACCACATATACTGATGCTATTTTCAATTTCAGATCAGATGAAGTGGTAGAACAAAACACTGACTGACTGAATGACTGAATGACTGACTGGTGCACAGGGAGATGGTTAATCGTCATCTGCTGGACCTAAGAAAAGCTGATATGTTCGACCAGCGTCTGTCAGACCCATTGAGTCAACATCTGATCAGAAGAGAAGGAACACAGAGCTGAAGGACATTGGAGAAGATAAACATAAGATGATGTAGGATTCTTAGAGTAAGAATTTTGAGTTATTTCTTTTTAATGAATTGTATGATATGGATATGATAAAGAGTTACTACGTTTAAAGAAATGAATGAAAAGAGTAATATTTGTAGTTACTACTCTTAATGAAATGAACAGAAAGAGTAATATTTCAAGCTAATATTTCTAATACAATTAATGAGAAGAGTAACGTTAACATTCATTACTTTTATTCCCATTGAATATAAATCTAAAATAAATTTATACAATTAGACTTGTTTTAAATCTCTGCACATTTGGGTACCTTTTTCACATTGAGCAATATCAAATTTGATTCTGTTCAAAGTATTTTATTTTATATATCTGCATGAAATAGACAAAGGTAGAATACATCGGGTGATTCTCTCTTCTTCTCATACAGACAGACAGGAAGAATGGTAGGGAGGAACACAGGAGTAATTATGACCAAATATCTACAAAAATTGCAGTTTGTGGTTCTTTTTCGGTTATGTCTTTAATTAGTTACTTTTCACAGGGACAAGTAAACAATGTTTCTGGGTTTTCAGACAATTCATTATCATTTTTAGATAACAATAGCTAAAGGTAAATATACATAATAATATAAAAGTATTGTGTTTATTTAATAAATTTAGCATTGATCCTTAAGCAAGAGGCAGTTAATAGTTTTGTTTTCAGAATTATATTTTTATATATTTGTATATTCTCCTTTTAGTGCTTGCTTCAGCTAGTCCTTCCTCGCAAAGTCCTGAGCTACACCTTACCCAGGGTTCCAGAGGACAGAACCGACAAGGAAAGCTCCAAACGAGGCCTCGAGGAACTGTGTGAAGGATTTACTCACTCTCACTATGGCGGCTCTCCTCATCTAGGGCTTTTACTTTTGAGGATGGGCACTCTGCATCCATCAAGCACATGAGTGGGAGGGACAAGTTTCTGTTAACGGCTTTGCAGACATTATCTACATTCTGGAACCAGAATCTGACATCAGGGTTCAGCTCCCAGAAAGGTTTATATTGCTTATCTCGGATTGATGGCGGCAAGTACCAGAAGCAGTCGTTCCTTAACTTTGGTCTTCTTTAGAGTCATCTTCCTCTTCTTTGTATAGAGTGTCTTGTCTACAACTCCTTTATTTTACCATTTTATATATTAAGTAATTGGTCAAGGCAAAATTATATTTATCAGAAGTAAATAAGTTTCGATAAACTTACCTGTTAAGTGTCTTATGTGTAACCTCAATCCTGCATAAAATTATATTTAATGTTAAATCTATCTGCTTTGCCACTAAACAATCTTATTGATTTAGTTGATCAATCTTGTTTAGCAATTTAGGATCAGCAAGATTTCTGTTGCAGAGATTTTATATTTTGCAATGCGCTTGAACTCTGTGATTGATGCTGTTTCCTTTCACAAATAAAATGTACTGGTAAAAAAAGGAGACTGACTGACTGACTGACTGAATGACTGACTGAATAACTGATACACCGGGATATTGTTCATCGTCATCTGTTGGACTCGAGAGAAGCTGACATATTCGACCAGCGTCAGTCAAAACCCCTGAGTCAAATTCTGGTGAGAAGAGAAAAAAAAAAAAGGTAAGGATTTTAAGGAAAAGACTTTGGAGTCACTACTCCAAATGAATTGAAGGAAACAAATTATATTTATTACTCTTAAAGAGATAAATGAAAAGAAAAAATAGTTTTCCTTTGGAATTTTATGTAAAAGTTTTCTATATTGTCATTATTATTATTACCATTATTGTTATCATTACTATTATTCATGATGAATAATGTTTTTTTTTTCGAGAATATACTACATTAGACCAGTTTTGAAAACTTTTTATATTCCTGTACTTTCTTGTACTTAATTTGATATTAATTTTTCCTCTGTTTCTTTTAGTTGGAAGTAAAGGTTAATATCTTCATTAGATCAGCAGAAAAAAAAGGGGAAAGAGGTTGGATGTCTCACTTCTGCAGTACAGACAGGCAGACAGACAGAGAGGAATACACAAGTAATTATAAATAATAATTCCATTCCTCTCTTTCTCCAAATGTCTACAAAAAATGCAACTTGAAGTGTTTATTCTGTTTTGTCCTAAATGATGCTGTTGTTTCTGTTTCAGAGACAAAAGTAAACATTAATTTAGAGTTTCAAACATTCAACTTTGATCTTCAGGAAATCATTAAAAATTAATTATTTCTAATGGGTTCAGTATATGGATTTTACTAAATTGGTTTGTCTTCAGTCATTAAGCAAGATACATTTCACATATATTTGAAAAAAAAGTTTAGTTTTATGTTTATTATATATTTTCAGGAGAATTATTTGTTAATTTTTTCTAGGGAAATTCGTCCATTTCTTGCAATGGCGCTTGCATCAGCCTTCTGGTGAGAGGTCGTTTTGGTACGTCAACTTTTTCTGGGATATTATTCAGGAGTCTGGGCAGTTTGCATCCAGCCAGTACTTGGGCAGCAGTGGAGACAGTTTCTATTGAAGAATTTTGAGACATCTTTACAATGAGCTGGAAAACTGTAAGAGCCTGTGCATGGCCGGAAGAGCCAGGCAATCTGCTATAAAAAGAGACATTATCTGCATTCTAGAAATAGATTCTGACATCCGGGAGCAACACTAAGATAGGTCACCTCCCAATGTCTTCATCCCTTTACTTCTTAGATTATATCGATGGTGGTGAGTACCAGACTCAGTCATTCTTCAACTCTATCCTTCTCTAAAGTAATCTTCTTCTTCTTTGCATAAAATCTCTTATTTACAACTCAAATATTCTAAAAAAGATTTGTTGCTGGAAAATTTGGTCATTACAGAATTCATATTCCTGTTTTTCGTCTTTGGAAACATTTTTGAAATATAAAACTTAAAATGATGACATCATTTGATCCTGAATTGTGTTTTTTAATGTAATTATTATTTTGATTAGTGAAATAAAACTGAATATTTTTCCTTTAGAAAATTATTCTCTCATACAGATAACGGGAAAGCTGAAAGATACAACCCTTTATTTACTATCCGTCCCTTCAATTGCTATTTTATATCTGTCGTGAGAAGTCTCTATCCTTGGGATTATTCACTTGCAGGTTCACAACTAGTTTTCTCTGAGGACCAGATATACAGTATTTCTCTCCTTGAGAAAAGAGACGAGGAAATCTTCTTCCCAACAAATCATCCTGAATCCGCTTGAGTGATCATTGCAGCCTCTTGGTTGATCGGAACTCAAAAGAACTCAACTGATCAGCAGTTTGGTCACCGTCTTAAGGTAAGTGTCATCGGTGCTTAGCCTTTGATCAGCAGACAAGTGAAGGGATTATTCAATTAGCAATACAAAATTCACAGCATTAAAGGAATTAGTCTGCAATGACTACAGAAAAAAAAAACTTCCGATAAAAAAATATATAATGATAAAATTAATAATAATAATAATAATAATAATAATTAATAATAATAATAATAATAATAATAATAATAATAATTATAATAATAATAATAATAATAATAATAATAATAATAATAATAATAATAATATTAAACATCATTATAATGATAATGATAATAATAAGAATAAGAATAATAATAATAAAAATTATAATAAACATCATTTTAATATTAATAATAATAATAATAATATAATCTTCTTCAACATAATAATTCATATGAAACCCTCTTTTTTTGACGTGGTTATTATTATTATTATTATTATTATTATTATTATTATTATTATTATCATTATTATTATTATTATTATAATGATGTTTATTATTATTATTATTATTATTATTATTATTATTATTATTATTATTATTATTATTATTATTATTATTAACTTAATGGTTTTTTCTATCACATCTTTTAATCTTTTCAATAGGTTTTGTTCTGTCCTGCTGCCTGAATCCTTTATGTAATAGTGACCTATACAAATGATAGGACTTGAACAAAATAAAATCAGATAAACATCAAGGAATAGGATGTTAAATGAGTCTGTATCATCTTAAAAGAAGAGGATGTTCCTCTTTCTACTCTTTGTAGTTCAGTTATTTAATTTCTTTGCTTTAATTTAAAATATTTAAAATCTCTTCTCTCTCTCTCTCTCTCTCTCTCTCTCTCTCTCTCTCTCTCTCTCTCTCTCTCTCTCTCTCTCTCTCTCTCTCTCGCAGATGTTTACATATAATATTTGAAAAATTATTTATGTGAGAATTCATTAAGTAGTAACCGAGTGTATCTCCTCTGACGGCGTAGCACAGCCAAGTCCTCAGGCATCACATCAGCAAAGCAGCTGACTCACATTTGAATAGTAATGTGTCATTTTGTGCCACCCACATAGTTTCCGGGGTCAGGTACACGAGTATTTTTTCTTGGAAGTAATATCTACTATATTTATTTCATTCCCTGCACATACACTTACTCCAAAATGAAATCAGTTACTGTGTAAATACTTAAAGCTGATCTTTCTTTCTGCATTTGCTATTCAATAAGTGTATAGAATTGATTACTTTCAACATTAACTTGAAGCAATATCCTCTGTAAGAAATATATTTCTGTGGTTAACAAAACTGTAAATGAATTAGTGGAAGCCTGAAGCATACCCCTCATGGATATTGTGGCCCAAAGTAAATGGTGAACAGTGAACTTAATTAATTTTCCATTTTCAGAATTAATTTAAAAGAATGAATGACCGTACTTTGGTACTAAACCATACCATCAGTGGACATTTCACCCCCTTTTCCAGTCTGTTTTTCCCTCCACTTTTACACGCACACTTTCAACAAAAGGTCCCGTTCTATCATGTATCGCAACATAGAATCCTCTTAGTGATTTTATTCCCACATGGCACACTGTTACCTGCTCGTCCCTACATCCAGTCCATTATAGAGAGTCTGCCCTCCTCTTGTCATGGTAAACATGGTTGCTAAACATCTCTTAGAACCCCTATAAAAAAATTCCTAAATTTCATAAGCTTTTGATTCATTCTCAAAAAATCAACCTTCTCATCCTAACATATGTTTCTTCCTACAGGAATATGACCCAAAGAAAGAAAATTGTACAATAGTACAATCTTAGATCCTGATAACTGGCTGCAGTTGAAATAAAGGCAAATAATGACAAGGTTTACAGTGCCCCAGGAAGCTCCTGCTGTATGAGGATATCCACCTACACACTGTTATCCTCATCCTTCCAGCTCTATCTATGCCACATGACCATTATTCCGCAAATAATGCTACTCGCTGTGGTCATTGTGGGTTCTATCTCACTCCAAAGTATCATTGATTTTCTTTCTGTTATTTATCTATGGCTTATCAGGAATAATATATTTTTGTGTATATATATTTTTAATGGCCTCATGAAATGTATTTGTATGTCATATATTATTGTTATGTCCTTCAACACAATAGTATTTTTTTTAATATAAATCACTGTCCATATAATGTACTATTTGTTTTATACAGTTCTGAATGCCAGTTTACGGCATACTTAGACTGTACTATTTAGGTATAAAGAATATATATTTTGTAACCTTCTTGAATACTTTTGTTAACATATAATCGTATATACTATTTATATCATTACTTGAATTCTGATTGTTAATCAATGCATGTCAGTGACCACTATATGCTTTAGTTTTAATATATAGTCAATGCTATCTTGGAATATTATTTTGTTGATTTATATTCATATAAACAACCTGGATTGTATTTTTCTTTGTAATAACTTGAACAATTAATGCTCTGCACCTGATTACGTAGCTTAATATAAATTTTTGCTGAGAGATATACATTTTACTGATAATATACTGTTTTGATACAATAAATTCATCCCTAATAATAACTGCGTTTAATGTAAACCTTCTATTATTACCAGAAGGACATTACTTGAAAGTGGTATATACACTCTAAAAATTTAAGGGTGTAAAAGGGGTTGAAAAAGGGTATTTCTAATGGTTAAAATAGCATACCCTATCGGGGTATATAAGAACTATAATATACCCTTTACAATATACCCATATCAAGGGTATAACATATACTTGAGATACCCTTACTTAGGGGTGTATCGTAGGTAAAGAATACCCTTTTACAGGTTATTCTATAAGACATAAATAACCGTGTATATTAATTATAATTTTATAATTAATATCTATTCCACCATTATATAGGTGTAGTTAAAGCTTATAAGTATATAAAGTAATAAGGTCAATGATTTTAAAAGTTTGGTTTATCAATTTATTATTTCCTTTACACTTGAAAATCAAAAGTATATATATAATATATAAAGAGTGATGGCAGAAGCTGCAAAGCAAACCGTACACAGAAATCTGTGAAAAGAAAATATTTGTTAGTGTGTGTGTGCCTAAATATATAAATATTTATATATGTATATATATATATTTATATATATATATATATATATATATATATATATATATATATATATATATATATATATATATATATATATATATATAGAAAAGAAAGGAAAAAATATCATGCATAAATACCTAACTGTCTGCTACCTCAAGTCAAACTGATTAAGAAATCGCTGGCGTCAGTGTTTGCTTACAGACTACTCGTAATCGTAATATTATTAACGTTTAGCTGAATACGTTGTTTATGTTTTTTTTCCCTCCCAGACAGCTTGATGCTCACGCTCTCTCTCTCTCTCTCTCTCTCTCTCTCTCTCTCTCTCTCTCTCTCTCTCTCTCTCTCTCTCTCTCTCTCTCTCTCATAATTAAGTACTAATAATAATTTCTTACTTATTTTCCCCGGTGTTAGTAATAATGATTTTTTTAGACTATCACAGCCTGAATGCAAAACTAATGATGATGTCTGACAATTTTTATTCATAACCACTGTTTATGCTTGCATATATGGACAGTTAGTGTTCTTACCTTGGTTAACAGATGAAATGCAGCGTAGATATTACAATCCCGATGACGCTAATTGGAGCAATTTATCTTCACTGCAGAGCAGACCAGAGTCCAGACGCCACTGAAATTTCCCGCCAAATTCCCGGGGTCTCGAAGAATCTCGAGACGACAACAATACAAATTGCCAAGTACCGCATTTTGTAGGAACTTGCTTCAAAACTATCCATAACTGAAAACCAATATGTTGTTAGTAACTTTTTTGGTGCATTACACTATCAGTGTAACAATATGGTGATTTAATACAGAGTAAAAGTTCATTTCATGACATGATCACACAAACTTACCAAGCCCATTTTAAGACAAAGTACAATAGAGGGTATATTATTCACAAAAAATACCCTGCCTCCTGGTGTAGAAGGGTATTTTTGAGCCTTAGGGTGTTTAACATGTATATAAACCCCAGCTCAATCGTTATACCCTTTCTGTACCTTGAACTTTTTACAGTGCAGGCATCATTTTAGCAAAGCAGCTGACTCACATTTGAATAGTAATGTGTCATTTTGTGCCTCATACATAGTTTTACGTCTCAGCTGTCCTCGTGAACTTGAGTCCCAAATCAATTATATGTTTGATGGGTGTGAATGTCATAAGCCAATAGGCAGCTGCATCGATATATGTCTCTGTTGCTGCTCACCATTCTGGTCTCAAGTAAACGAGTATTCATTTTCCTTGAAAGTAATACCTACTATGTTTATTTCATTCACTGCTCATACACTCACTCCAAAATGAAATAATTTACTGTGTAAATATTTAAAGCTGATCTTTCTATCTGCATTTGGTAGTCAGTAAGTGTAGAGTATTGATTATTTTCAAAACTAACTTGAAACAATATCCTTTGTGAGTAATATATTGAAGTGGTTTTAGTTTCCCTTCCTAAAGTGGAATATAAAATTAGTGTAGCCTTGAAGCATACCCCTCATGGAGGAGGTGGGCCAAAGTATATGGTGAACGGTGAACATAATTAATTTACCATTTTCATCATTAATTTAAAAGAATAAATTACCGCACTTTGGTACTAAATCATACCATCGGTGTACATTCCCCCCCCCCCTTTTTTTACAGTCTGTTTTTTCCGTCCACTTGTACAGGCAAACTTTCAAATATTCCTAAATTCCATAACCTTTCAATTCCTTCTCAAAAAATCAACCTTCTCATCCTAACATCTGCTTCTTCCCACAAATAATGCTACTCGCTGTGGTCATTGTGGGTTCTATCTCACTCCAAAATATCATTAGCTCCTTCTCTTGCACCAAGTTAAATTGATAACTCTAAATATCATTATAGATTAAAAAAAAATTATCATATTTCTGCGCTACTACCAGAAAACCAGGACATTTTCCATTACCGTTTTACTTTTTTGTCAGAATTTCTTTCTTTTATATATCTATGGCTTATCAGGAATGATATATTTTTGTGCATATATATTTAATGCCCTCATGAAATGTATTTGTATGTCATATATTATAGTTTTGTCCTTCAACAAAATAGTATTTTTCTTTAATACATAATGATATCACTGACCATATAATGTACTATTTTCTTTATACAGTTCTGAATGTCGGTTTACAGCATACTTAGACTGTACTATTTAGGTATATAGACTATATATTTCGTAACCTTCTTGAATACTTTTGTTAACATATAATCTTATATACTATCTATACCAATATTTGAATTCCGATGGTTACTTAATTCATACAAGTGACCATGATATGCATTGGTTTTAATATATATTCCATGCTATCTGGGATTATTATTTTGTTGAATTATATTCATATAAACAACCTGGATTGTATTTTTCTTTGTATTAATAGAACAATTAATGCTCTGCACCTGATTACGTAGCTCAATATCAATTTTTGCTGAGAGATATACATTTTACTGATAATATACTATTTTGATACAATAAATTCATCCCTAATAATAACTGCGTTTAATGTAAACCTTCTATTATTACCAGAAGGACATTACTTGAAAGCGGTATATAGGTGGTAAGGGTACTTAATTGTCTTTGTTGTTTCCTTGTTATTCCTCCTCAACAGTTCTGAGTTGATTTCACAGATAAATGAAACGTTATTGCAACGGACGATGTCCCAATGTGATGGTCACTTGCTGTTGACCATTTAGATGTATTTGCTGATTGAGAAGTCACACTTCATTATTAGTCTCGGTAGAGCAAGGTGCCAATTTTCTCTCTCTCTCTCTCTCTCTCTCTCTCTCTCTCTCTCTCTCTCTCTCTCTCTCTCTCTCTCTCTCTCTGAAACTATTTCCAATAGGAGTTGAATAAAATCCTAGGACATTTGAAACATAAAACAACCTAAGTAATAAGATCAGATTCCTGGTTTAAACTAATAAATTTCCAGATTGAATCTCTACATTTATGAATCATATATTTTCTCCGATATCTTTATAATTTAACCTTCAGCCCATAACCTCGGTGTAGATCATTTTAATCTGTTTTCTTTCTTTATATTTATTTTGATCAATCAATACATGTAAAGGACGACAAAATTTTCCCATTGAGAAGTTTCCTTTTGGTCAAAAGATGTCTCCTCAATACAAAATGTCCTCCTTGGTCCCAATGTCGATCTCCAAGACCCAAGTTCTATCTGGAAGTCAAAAGAATTTGAGCTTCTTGAGAAAGTTATCACTTTGGTCCATTAAGATACTCCATGAAGTGCAAGGCATTATGTAACAACAACAACAACAAAAATAACAACTGAATTAGTAATAATACTGATACATCTCTCTCCTAATTATGGTAATGATGATTACTGGTAGGAATAAATACAATTCAAAACATTCTAGTAACCTAGAAAGTCTCAGGGTCTGCACAACAACACTTTGGGCTTGTGGGCTGCAGGTGGCCCATGCCTGGATTAGTGGATGCAAAGACCCAAAAATCTTTTACCCCTTATTTGGATATAAATAAATATAAAAAAATTAAAGTACTTTTCGTCAATGATTTACTACATAACTCCAGTATGATGATTACTTGAACATATAAAATCTTCTTCATATGGCTGGTTGACAAAGGGAGGGCCCCTGTTTACATTGAGAGTTGTCTCCTAACCACATTTTCTAAAAACATTGAAGAATCTTCTCACATGAAAAGAACAACAACAACAACAACAGCAACAACAACAACAACAACATATTAACAGTTGTGAAATCACGCTCAAACGTTAAAACAGAAAACTCAAAGTTTTCATTTCTAAACGCTCATCTTATCATTAAGCACAGACAGCTCTTGTAATTACTACATATCAGTTATATAATCCACTGGTGAAATCTGAGGAAACCAAACCAAATTCCCTAAATGAGACAGTGTCAAAAATAACATCAATAATTACCACTTCCTGGCTTGCACAAGACATTATGTCACTACTTCTAAGTTATTATGCCTGATAAGAGGATCCTTGACTGGGGTACTTTTGGACAATGCCACATAAACCTCCTTTCATTCAGTGGCATACCTAGAGTAGAGTGTGTGTCGCTTGCATTGAGAGGACCCTACTACATGTGACTCTCGGAGACGGTTGGGATGACTCCCACTAAATGTGACTCCCAGAGTTACTTAAAACTAGTTTCACATCACCAGCTATCAAGTTGAAATGACTCTCTTTTTTTTTTAATGCTCAAAATCGAAGCAAAATTTCAGCATTATGCAGACAGCGACTTTGAAATGAAACTAATAATTATACTGTCTTTTGGTTTATGCATATGCCATGTATAAGTTGGACTAAACTAGTCTCACCTAAACATGTTCAAATCAAAGAGCTTGACAAGGTGACCATCGCTAACATCACCGTTCATGTAACACATATTTGGAATTCGTACAATCTGAGTGGAGTTTATCATTCATTAGATATCCTTTTTTTTGCCAAGTTAAGAGAATGTAGCTTGGTGTTTTGTTTATATATTCATAGCGCCTTTATGTGAAACAAGATACGCCAGCCATGTAATATTATGTGAATACATATAATTCATTCATATGAAAGTGCCAAGAATGTTATTGGATATTCTTAACTAAATTATCATTGTTATTATTATTATCATTTGCTAAGCTGCAACCCTAGTTGGAAAAGCAGGATGCTGTAAGCGCAGGAGCTCCAACAGGGAAAACAGCCCAGTAAGGAAAGGAAAAAAGGAAAAAATTAATTGTTTTAGGAGCTGCAATAATTTATAAATAAATATTTCCTATATAAACCATAAAAAGTTTAGCAAAAGAAGAGGAGGAGAAACCAGAGAGAGCAGTGTGCCCGAGTGTACCCTCAAGCAAGAGAACTCTAACCCAAGGCAGTGGAAGGCCACAGTACAGAGGTTATGGCACTACCCAAGACTAGAGAACAATGGTTTAATTTCGGAGTGTCCTTCTCCTAGAAGAGCTGCTTACCATAGCTAAAGAGTCCCTTCTACCCTTACCAAGAGGAAAGTAGCCACTGACCGATTACAGTGCAGTAGTTAACCCCTTGAGAGAAGAGAAATTCTTTGTAATCTCAGTGTTGTCAGGCGTATGAGGACAGAGGAGAATATGTAAAGAATATGCCAGACTATTCGGTGTATGTGTAGATGAGAGCTTTGCTGTAATAATAGATCTTGCTGAATTAAGTTCTGATAGTTAAGGATTTTGTGATTAAAGTTTGATGTAAGTTTCCAAAAGACATAACTCGAATTTTCTTTGTCTGCATCCCTTCCCATATTTATGTGTGGTCGATGTTTCTGGTCAATATTCTCCATATACCTGTGTCCCACACTTCATCACTGGCTAATCCCTTTGATTGAAGGTCATCCTTGATACAGTCCATCCACCTTCGCTTTGGTCTCCCTCTCCTTCTGGTTCCTTGTACCTCCATTGCTATCACTCTCCTCTCAATACACTGTTCCTTTCTTCTCATGACATGACAATACCACCTCAGTCTATTTTCTTGGATCTTATCTGATAGTTCTCTAACTCCTGTGGTACCTCAAATTACCTTATTCCGTATCTTATCTCAACATTCTCATCTCTGCTGCATCCAGATTCTTCTCTTCTGTCTTTTTTATTGACCACGTCTCCGCTCCATATATCATTGGCGGTCTCACAACTGTCTTTTGTACTTTACCTTTCAACTTAACCCCTATTCTCCTGTCGCATAGTACTCCTCACACTTTTTTCCAATTCTTCCATCCTGCTTGTATTCTGTGGTTTATTTCTACCCCCAAAATCCCCATCCTCTGCGACTGTTGATCCTAAATACTTGAAATTTTCAACTCTTTTCAATCTGTCTCCTTGTAAACTAACTTCTTCATTCTCCCCATTTTTCAATCGTTAATACTCTGTATTTTTTCTATGGATCTTCAATTCTCTAATTTCCATTTCTCTTCTCCACTCCTCCAGTTTCTCTTCTACTACCTCTCGCCTAGTGCAACACAGTATAACATCATCAGCAAAAAGCATACACCAAGGAGACTGATCTCTAATACCTTGTATTACTACATCCATGATCAGATCAAATAGGTAAGGGCTCATTGCAGACTACAGATGTGGTCCCACATTTAATGGGAAACTTTCTGTTAGGTTTATACTTCTCTTAACATTTGCTTCTGCCCTCGCATACATATTTTGGGTGATTCTTACATATTTCTTGGGGATTCCCTTTTCTCTCACACATCTCCACAGTTTCTGACGTGGTACTCGATCGTATGCCTTCTCCAGGTCAGTGAAGACCATATGTAATACTTTCTGTTTCTCCCGATGTTTTTCTATCATCTCCCTCAAAGAAAATATTGCATCTACAGTCCCTCTTCCAGGCATGAATCCCAATTGTTCCTCACCAAGTGTTGTCTCATCTCTGAGTTTCTTCTCATTGATCTTCTCCCATATCTTCATAGTATGGCTTATCAACTTTATGCCTCTGTAGTTGCAACATTCCTTAATGTCTACCTTCCCCTTATAGATGGAGATGATTAAGCATCCTCTCCATTCCTCTAGCATCTTTTCCTGATTGAAGATCTATTGCGTTAGGTCCCACAAGATATCTATGCCTTCCTCTCCAAGACTCTTCTATACCTCTAATGGTATATTATCCGGTCCTGCAGCTTTACTATTTTTCATCTTCTTTACTGCTTGATTTACTTCTCTTCTAGTCATTTCTATGGTAACTGCCTCGTTCGGGAGTCCATCTTCAAATACTGTTCTTGGGTTCTCCTCATTCAATAGTTCTTCAAAATAAGTTTCCCACCTTCTTTTAATTTCATTCTCTTCTGCTGGAACTATACTGTTATCTTTTATTTGCTTTATCTGCGTCAGGTCTTTAGATGCAGCATCTCAGGCCTTAGCAATTCGTAATATTTTCTTCTCTCCTTCTGGTGTTTCCATATCTTTATCGACTTCCTTTAATATCTCTGCCTTCGCCTTTGCTACAGGTCTTCTTGCTTTTTTCTTTGTCTGCTTATAGATTCCTTTATCCTGCACTTGTCTTGATAGAGCTTCCTTCTTCTTGGCTTCCTTCTTAGTTTTTACCCGTTCTTGCACCTCATCATTTCACCACCACGATTCTTTATCATTTGGGGGTCTTCTTCCTAATTACTTTCCAAGTACTTCTCCACCGATCCTTAGAATCACTTTACTTTTCTCGGTCCACCATTCTTATACATCCTCAAGTAACCTTACTGCTTCCAGCACTCTTTCCTTAAACAAGACTCTCAGTTCTACCTCTTTCAATTTCCACCACTTAATCTTTGGGTTAATTTTCGTCTTTTTACTTCTCCTACAATTCCTTAGTCTGCAATCAATTACCACTAACCTGTGTTGCACTGCTTCACTCTCCCCATTTATCACTTTGCAATTTCTAACCTCCATCAGATGGTCTCTGTTACACAGCAGCAAATCTATCTGGCTCTCACTGCCACCGCTACTGAAAATCTGTTAATCATTTTCTCAAAAAAGTTGTTGATCATTGCTTGGTCAAAAACCAGTGTAAAATCAATCACCCTTTCTCCCCCATGATTTCTCTCACCACACCCCAACCTCCAAGCACTCTCTCTATCCATTCCCTACTAATCCCCAAGTGGCCATTCAGATCTCCTATTATTACCCTTTCCCTTGCAGGAATTATACTAAGCTCCTGGTCCATCTCCTCCCAGAATGTATCCTTCTCTTCCTTTGTACATCCAGTTTGCATGGCATAGGCACGCACCACTTTCCTTCAGATCTTTCGATAATATCATTACCACACCATTTCTTCCTTCCATATTTGCTCCACTGTAGTAACATTTACAACCTTCGCCTAGTTCTCTTGCCTTATATCCCTTCCACCTGCCTTCCTGCACACACGGCACTCCAATCTTCCTTCTCTTCATGAGGTCAACCAGCTCTCGCCCTTTTCCAGTCATTGTCCACACATTCAGAGTTGCTACTCTCATCCTCTCCTCAGATATTTTTCTCCGAGCTTGCCTCTTTAACCTAGCCCACCCATGACTGGGTAACCCTTGACGATTTTTCGGAGCGATCGGGTGGGGTCCCAAAGCTTCGCCTAGGGGGAATACCTTAGCATTAATTCTAATCTCACAATCTCCACTAGCCATATTGGTTTCGGCATATTTTTCATGGCCGGATGCCTTTCTTGCCACCAACCCTCCCCATTTACCCGGGCTTGTCCTTCCTCAGTGGCTGGGTTACCAGACGTAACTCGAATGTTATACTAATTTTCAATGAAATATAGTACTGATATTGTCATGAATGCTTACAATAGTGATTCCAGAGTTATAATTTATTATATATTGATACATTTAAGAATTTAACTAATTATGATCATCAAGCCTTGCCTTCAAAGGCCTAGCCCTCCTTGCTTTAGCTAGGCTACTGAAAATATGTCAAGTCAATCAGGAAATACTTCAGCTGATAAAAAACAATGTATGGATTATGAACTTGGCCTATTAGCCTAGGCTACCTGTTGAAAATTTGAATAAGCTTAGCCTTGCTTTTATCCTGTGGGCTATATATATCTGGGATAGGTTATGCCTGTAATAAGCCACATATGTTTGGGGTAGGCTATGCCTGTAATAAAATATACTGTAAATGTTGGAGTAGGCTCTGCCTGTAAAAGGATTATATGTTGGGGTAAGCTATGCCTCTAATATCACCGTGA
>NC_090758.1:44833973-44838973 GCF_036898095.1 Palaemon carinicauda
AAATATGTTAGCACAAATAAACGTACCGAATAGTTATGATGAAAAAAGAATAGTTTTGTACTATAGGGTGACAAAAAAAAACCTTCATCACCTAAACTTGGAAAAGTTTGAAATAAATAATCAATTCCTTTTATTTTTCAGATTTATCAAGAAAAATTAATGTTCTAAGAGTCTACCAAATTCGACCTTCGAGATGCCATGGACTACTGAGGAAAAGACATTTATAGTTAAGGTATTTTTTCGGTTGAAGTCTATCCACGCCGCTCAATTGCAATTCATTTCCTGTTATCAGGTCACGCGAACTCGAAGAACAATATCTTCTGGGGTAGTACACCCCCTGAGCACTGTCTGCAAAGGCCATTACACTCGGTGAAGTGCACTTCCAGGGAAGCCATCTCCAAACATGGCATCATTGGACCATTCTGTTTCGAGGACGGCAACGAGCTGTCTTTGGCAATCAACACCGAGTGATATCTCCAGGTGCTTGGCAAGTTCTTGGTCGACAGAGAGAAGTCTTCAGGGTCCTCTAGTGGTTCCAGCAGGATGGTGCTACCCCCCACACTTCAAACGAATCATTGGCATGGCTACAGCAGCGTTTCCTTGACCGACTGATCAGCCGCAGGTGTGACCCGGAATGGTCACCGCATTCACCAGACCTGAACCACCCAGATTTCTATCTCTGGGGATACCTTAAGGACAGGGTATATGTAAACAACCCCCAGACTATCCCTTACCTGAAGGCAGCAATCACTGCAGCAATAAAAGTGATCCCAAGGGAGGAATGCGGGAGGGTCATCGAGAACTTTGCCTGCTGGATCCAAATGTGCCTGCAGCGTCGTGGAGCTCATTTGGAGCACATTTTGGAGAGCCAGCAAAACAAAGAGTTTGTGTTGTAAAGACTTAAAACATTGGAGATGTCTGCTATATAGGCTTGACATAATGTACCTAAAGTTTTGTGTCGATCTAAAGAAAATTTCGGAAGTTATTCGTTTTTGGGTGATGACCGTTTTTTTTTTCTTTGTTTTTGTCACCCGGGTACTTGGCTGATGGTATTTACAGTTGATTTACCCGATTTTATCAGAGATTCCAGAGGTCACCATTTGACCACGTTTAGAGAGAGAGATAAAATAAAATAGCATAACTGGCTACAGGTGCATCATTGCCCATTGTTATATTTCTTGGATGTCACTGAAGAGGCCATTATGTTATTTCTTGTACTAGTCTTTGTATATTTTTTTCTTTAGAGACTAGTCAAGTCTCAGTTCACAATACTACGTATTTGAACACATTTATTTGTCTTATTATGATTGACAAACTTTTTTTTTTTTGCTGAGATTCTCACATTTATTAATTGATTTTGACAATTGCACTAACATTATTCTACACATGCTAATATTGCTGTCATTTTTTGTATAAAAAGAAATTAGATCAAATTATTCTCTTTCATATCCTTGCTCCTTTATTTTGTTAGGTTATGTGTTAAAAGTAATATAGATAATTGATATTGTCGGATGTTTGCTTTATTCATTCTTATGCTTCGAAGATGAAGATCCTTATTTCAACTTTTACAGTATACATCACTCCTCCCCGTAATGTATTTTGCATCACATTCTACATTCATGTAATTAGTCCAAGCTCACTTGATTATGGTTTATTACTCTACGTCCTGAGTATCATCTAAACATCAAGGGGATATCAGTTTTGACAGTCCGATATAGGGTAATCTCTGGACCCAACGTGTGTATGATTGTCCCATGTTGACAGATAATACGACATCTGAACATGGGTTTTTCACTTTATAACTAAAGGTTCGTAATTACACCGTACACAGCTACACTCTCTCAGGTGGGAGCCTTGTCTAATCGAGCGCCTAAGGAAAATTAACTACCCCTCGCAATCAAAATGCAATATTGCTACAACATGCTGAATAGTTAGATTTTGTGGAATTCTCATGATTATAGAGTTCACATTCCTCTACATCAGGTTCTTCATCAAGAAATGATTCTGTATCTTCTCTATCTAGTTATCTCTCAACCATATCTCTCGATTTTACATTTGTCTTTCATAGTCCATTGTGAATCTGAAATAAAAAAAAAAAAAAAATTCTTACTTCAAAACCATAGAGTAACAGAAAAATGTTTGATCAATTGACAGTAATATACACTTTTCTATGAGAAATTATCAACCTTTTAGGTATATTGATAGCTAAGAAAAAATAAACAATTATAATAATACTATACCTCTCAATAAATGATGTCGGGAATGGTGTGGTGGGGTTTGTTATACCCCAGACGCAAATTACATCTGTTTACAGTCCTCACCAGTCAATAAGTAAATGAGTAGAGTTTTGCATTAGCTCAGTGGAGTGTGCTGAGATATTGCTTGGATGGATAGCACTATCACTGCTGCCAGATGTAAGATAAATATATATATATATATATATATATATATATATATATATATATATATATATATATATATATATATATATATATATATATATATATATATATATATATATAAACACCACCTGGGGTATGGGATACCCCACATCACCACTGGAGGTTTAAATGTCTCTCCAGGCCCGCACAAGCACTTAACCTCTCATGACTTTCTATCGGTAAAATGTTCCCTCCTGTTTTTACTGTTATTGTTATTTTTCCCCCAAAATATCATATTTGAATATTAGAGATTAAATCTATTCCTTAAATAGCTTAATTCCTGGAATTCCCAAGATAAGGTGGACAAAAAAATTCATGTGTAAACTACAAAGATCCCACCATAAAGTTGACGATTGTTGTATGGTTTATGCGTAGTTTATTTCCTCCTGGCGTATCAAGGACGAAGGATGGCGCTGACTGTAGTAAGTTTGACGAGAATCTCTTTTCAATCAGTGAAATCCTGGCACCTTTGTTGAACTGCACTCAAATGGATTTATCTGGCAGGACAGTCCCAACTGCTAAAATTCCTAGCCGACCAATACGATATATGGGGCATGGGCTAATGGCCTTAGCTGCAATGCCTCTGCTCCCTAGTGCTGCGGGGGTGAGCTTGGGGGTACTATTGGAAGTCCCAGTGCCTGTACTAAGTCTGTCATTGATGGGAGCGTTTCCTCGGCTAATGCTTGGATTTCATTCCGGGGTGGGGGGGGGGGGGTGGCGGCGGCATTGAACTCCCTTGTCTTCCCCTTCTTCTGTTTTTTTATCCTCGGATGTTGGGCGGAGGAAGGTGTGCGTGTGCTACACCCCGTCCGCCATCGATGTTTTTTGCTGGGTACTCTCCAGATAGAAGATGGTAGGCCTGATAAGTGTAACAGTGGGGGGATCCTTGGGTGAGGCACTCCACTCGTCAGTGCCCTTTCTCCCACACTACCAGAATGTGAAAAATCTTCCCACTTGCTGACTGCATTCTACTCTAACTCGCTTTGGGGGTTGACAAGTGCCTCTCAAGGCTACCAACTTCTTGGAATCGGGTCAGTTATTCCCAGTCATTTTTTCTTCTGGCAAACTGTCTAAAATGCTTTGTACCTCTCTCACTACGTCTGCTGACGAGCGATTGTCATCAAACAAATAAGCACATAGATGCAGGTTTACTAATCTGCGAATATGTTCACGGGCAATCGCTTTTTTATCACCTTCTGGGAGCTTGGCACTCTGGGTAGCAAACGAATCGCAATCCAGAAAAATGTGAGTTGCAAAACTAAGAACGGATTCACCTTCCCGGATTTTGGGTTTGTAATTTTTTTATATGTCTCCCTTTCTCACATCAGCAGGGAACACTTCTCAATCAAACATCGTTTTATTTCCATATAACTTCTTAAACTTTCTTGTGGCCAACACATTACCTCCATTGCCGAGGCATCTTTCAGCAATCTAATTACTTGAATATGTGGCTACTTCAAAGTCTCTCAAAAACACTTCAATCGATTGAAATCCTTCGTTAGGCCGCTGATCATCAAAAGGTCTACACTTGCCTGGAGTTCTGGCAACTTTCGAACTACGATTTGCATATTTTCACTCGGCTATGCATGTGCACTTTCACTTGTGTGCGTTTGGACTTTGTTCATGTGTGTCGGATGTGTTGTGGCTGTGCGCCGCTCCTCTTCTTGTTCAACCAAGAATCTGTTCATTAGCTGTTCTACATTATCTAACTTATTTTCTAATGCTTGCGTTCTAATTTCCTGTCTATATTCTTCATTGGCAACGCTATACACTCCTCCGTTTTCATCTCCCGCAGTAGCAGTGTCTTCTACTTTAGTTCTCGCGTACATAGTCATCTGGAACTCTTATTTTACCGGCTCGAAGAACAACTTCACTCACAGCATACACAAGCAGACGTATTTTTACACCTGACACCAATATGTCCCATGTTGACGGATAATGAGACTTCGGAATCTGGGTTTTTTTCACTTTTTTACAAAGGGTTTGTAAGTATGTAGTACACGGCTACACTCTCTCAGGTGGGAGCTTTGTCTACTCGTGCACCCAAAGACAACTTTCTACCCCTCACTATCAAAATGCAATCTTGCTACAACAACATGTAGAATTCTCATGATTATAGAGTTCATTTACCTTGACGTACAACACATATCTTCTTACAAGGATTAGGATATGGTTAGTGAACCATGTTCGTTGTGGCTCTTCTTCTTCTTCTTCTTCTTCTTCTTCTTCTTCTATTTTTAGAAGAAAATTACCCAATTCTTTGAGCCAGTGTACCACCCTGTAAAAGCTCTCGTTTTTGTTGAATTTGAGTGTGTCGGTGCTCTATTCCTCCCAGCCTGGCTCTGGAAATCAAAGCGGTGGGCTTATGGAGAATTGCTTCCTACAATACTCTTGAAAATGTGACTTTCAGGTGTGAAAGACATATCAGAAATATGACATATACCCAAGACTAGATTGAAACGAAGACAAATGATATGTAATGGGTGTTGCGGTATTGTCTTAAGGTGCCCTTACACCATCAATCTTTTAACATGGAAAAAGATTGTCGTCATCATTTAT
>NC_090758.1:44843973-44846473 GCF_036898095.1 Palaemon carinicauda
TGCTTAGGGACACCGGGGTAGCCGTTTCCCTTATTCGGGAAGATTGTGTGCCAAAAAGGGCAAAAATTATTATGAAAGAAAAAGTTGTTAGTTGCGTTTCCGAATACTTGCGTTGTTTGTCCTTTGTTAAAAATTAACTTGTGAAGTCAGGGAGTGTCAAGATATGTAAAACTAGCAGTTGTAGACTATTTGCCAGTTGACAGCATTGACATTATTATCGGCAATGATTTAACTATATCCAGATAATGTGAATCCTATTTCAAGTGAGGTTCCAGTGCCTGAAATGGTAGTAACTAGGTCAGGTTTAGATACAGATATAGACTACAGTCATAATTTGTTCGAAGATTCGAACGTGTGTGCTGGAGGCGGTGAGGTTGATCTTAGCAAGTGAGGAGCTGAGAAGACAGACTCCATCGGTGTTGACAATGTTAGCCAAGTTGATGATGTAGCTGTCGAAAGAAGTGACGTAAACGTAGTTGATGTAGTGGATTCAAGTAATATTTACTGCAATGGTTCAGGCACTAACATTTTGAACAGAGATGAGCCAATTAAGTTGCAGAGAGAGGATGAGACACTGTCTTGAATTTCAGAAAGTAAGTCAGATGATGATCCAGATAATGTTTGTAAGGAAACCTTTTGTTTAAAATTTTATGTCGATATGTTCTCCCTAAGTCAGTTAGCAAAGAGAGTAGAGAAGATTACATTTAGAATTTAGAGAATTACAAGGAGAATTTAAGGAAAGCTTGGAAATTAGCAATAGAAAACGAGAGCAACAACCAAGGGGAAACTAAAAGAAGATATGATCTTAAGGCAAAGGAGAGAAATTTCCGTGTGGGAGATAAAGTCAGAAAGAAGATCCCTCATTATCTTATAAGTTCGAAGGTCCTTTTCCTATTTTAGGAAAAAAACAGGAAATTTTAATTACTTATTTGATATGAGTAGACATAGACCTAAGTGGCTGCCGAATACCAGTGATAACTGTGTCGCAGAGAGAAATTAGTTTTGAGAAAAACTCTGATGTGCTTAAGAATTTCAAGTTATTTAACTAGAGTTTAGAAGAAGAAAATGGAGTGAATTTATATAATGTTTTTCTAAATTATCCAGAAACTATTAGTGATAAATTAGATTTAACTAATGTTTTAGAACATGATATTGAGTTATAGGACTCTAACCCCATTAGAAAAAGTCTGTATCATTCGAGTCCAGAGAAGGAAAATTCAGTTTGAAAGGAAACTAATATGTTATATGATGATTTGATAGTTCGTAGCGAGAGTGAATGGTGTTCTCCGATAGTTCTAGTAAAAAAGGAAGATGGAACAGATAGGCTGTGCATGGATTTCAGAAAAGTAAATAGCGTTACTAAGCATTGTAATTTTCCACTTCCCAGGATCGACTATGGCTCTGTTTTAGCAATCCTGTCATCACTTCATTGTTGTCAACCTTTTGGAAGGAAACCAAGCCTCGCCGAGAGCGTCGCTCGTGTCAAGGAAATTTGTCCCGTTTTTACCAAGATGTCATCGTCTTAATTAGTGGAGTCAGCATATTATGAGAAACCGAGCCTGAGAAAAATCCTTGTTTAGGATATATGGCATCATGGAAGTACACGTGCTGCCTTTTTGTTGCGACTTAACACATTGTCTAGATTGCATCAGAAATTCCTTCTAGAAGCTTCCATAGCGTGATCAAAGTGGGCATTTTTTGGGAGGCCAATAGAAAGGCAGAATTGTTAAAAAGAACCCCTTCTATGGAGATGACCACTGCCCACTGTAATTAACTCCACCCATACATGGATATACAAAATTAAAGAAGAGATTGACCAAGAGAGATAGGACAGGATATAAGACAAGAGAGGAACTATGTCCAAAGCAGATAAGATCCAAGTCATAACGAGATAAGGAGCATAGAAGACCAGAAGGTTGATAGAGTTAGATTCTAACATTCCCTTCAGACAACAAAAGCCTATCGCCAGAATATCCTGTTATGTCCGAGAAGAAGAGACAAATTGAAGCAGCCAGCCCTTCTTGCTTGTGACGAGAAGTAGCCAACACTGCCAGCAGCCTGCCATAGTCCAACAGTATCATTGAATTCCTGGGAGAAAACCTCTGATGTCCCTTCTTCATGCCACCCTTTTTGTGGCGTCTTTGAATCCAGTCATCGTGCCAGTTCCATCTGAACTTCAGCCATCCTTCTGCTACGTTCTGAATTCTGAAGTCTCTGTACCAGCATCGTCTCAGCTGCTGCAGAAAACTATTTCTTAAATGTTTCTACCTTACTGACTGTTCCACTTTTCTGTTGGTGTTTTTGATTGATTTGATTTGTCAGTTAAAGTAATCGAAGAAGTAGTATTAGTTTTATTTGTAAGTTTGTGAATGTACCCATCGTGTTTTATTCGAGAGTTTCTTTTTATATTTATTTCCCATGTTTTAATGTTAGTTGTTGTTGTATAAATTTATTTTACTTATTCAAAGAGCCTGTAACTATTTTGAGATTGTAACAGAAA